>NC_140199.1:13492324-13645824 GCF_965226575.1 Pagrus pagrus
CTCTCCTGTTTTATGACAACCCCGCATCCGCCTCATCTCACATCTCCATCACCACCAATTACTGGACAGTATTCACTCCAGAGTGATACAGTGATGTACAAGATTACAAGACATGGGAACTCTTGATTTGCATCGACCTCTACTGGTAATCAGAAGGAACTGCTACACAAATTCTCTCGAACTTCTACTGCACATCTTTAAAACAAAATAAAGCGTTACAATATGTATGTATGTCTTTGAGATGGCTTTTAATAATTGTTATTATTATTATTATTATTATTATTATTATTATTATTATTATTATTATAAGTAGTAGTACCCCCTCTTAATGTCTGAATTGTGCCACCTTACAGTAAATGTTACAGAAAAGAATCAGAAATGCTGCAACAAGCTTCTGGAGATTTTCCTGAAGTCATTCCAGTATTGCAATACAAAAATAAACAAATAAATAAAATAAATAAATATTATTATTATGCATTATTATGTATTGTGTCATTGTTTAAATACATTTCTACTTTAAAATTACACTTTTATTGAATGTCATTGCAATAATGTAATCTAACATAAGTTTATATTGATACATCATTTAAAACACTTTAAAACACAGTCAAGACTAATATCAAAATCGATAAAATTCGAGACCAAACATATATTAGACATTATAGATACACAGTTAGAAGCGGTACAGATCAGTTGGATATTGATTTGCAGGCTGATTGGACAGAGCTTGACGTGACGTCACGTGAGGATTCCGTGGTTGCTAGGTTTTGTCTCCAGGTGCATCATTCTAATAAGAGCTTAATTTAAACAACAACAACACATCGGACGGTGAAGAAAAGTTTGTCACGGTCTTTACTCGACTATTTCTTCAAAATGAACGATTCAGCTGAGGACTTCTTCACTCTGGCGATGACTAAGGAACTGACGACGGAGAGAAAACAAACTTCCATCATGGAAAATGTGAGATTTGAACTCTTAAACTCTCTCTCTGAAAGTCTCTTCGGTATTTTCGATGTATTTTACCGTCTCATATTTAGCTAGTTGGCTCTAACGTGAACCATGGCACAGAAAATACATTAAAGTGGAAATGCGGATTAATAAAATAACACCCACGGATGTGCTTGTCATAAATAATAAAGTAGGAGAAGGTCATTTTTTTACTTTAAAAACGTGAAGGCAAGGATCAGGTTTGGCTAGGTTAGCCTGTCTGTTCATTTAGAGAAGAGCAAACGTGATTAAAATAAAATATCTTTGATATGCTATATTTAATAAATCATATATTTCCCACATATAACCCAATATACATCCAGTTGAGATACAGTGATATTGTAAATGTAGTTATGAGTGACTTTAAAGTAGATTAAGTAGCCTACTTAGTGTGATATTAGATTTGCGCACACACAGTATAATGAAATACAGTGATGTGTGGTCATTTTATAGCACTTTTTCTTCCAGCTTTGTTAAACACTATGGCACAATACCAACTGGCAAGGCCTAAACGTGGGTCCTGCTTTATTACCTGATATTGAGGCCTTGAGTCAAAAAAATCTAGATTTAAGACATTCATTATTCAAATTTAAAGCTTACATGATGCATATTCCTTAATTAATATATGTATTCAGGTCACCACAGTGACGATTAGACTTTTTTTTTTTGTCCACCTACAATTTCCACCAGATCCTGACTTTAGCATCTGCCAGCAACCTCCACCCAAAGTCTCTCCCACCATCCTGAATTGCTACTTTTTTCCTCCAGATTCCATCAGACAGCTGCAGCCTGAGCCTCCACCCACTGCCAACAGCTTGCATCACTGCCTCCACCTTCAGATTGCTGCAGCCAGAACCTCCACCAACAGCCTCTGTATGCAATCTGCAATGCCTCCTCCTCTGGATTCTTGCAGACATCTGGAGTATGAACCTCCACCCTCAGCATCTGCCTCCAGCTGTTGCTGCCATCACCTTAAGATGCTGATAAAATAGCTTCAGCCTCCAGCCACAGCCTTCTCCAGCTCTTGCCTTTAGCATCAGCCAGCATCCTCCACCCACAGCCTCTGTCATCAACCCACACTGCTGCTTCCACCTGCAAATCAAAGCACACAACTGCATCACGACTTCTACCTGGAGATTTTACCAGACAACTGCAGCCTGAACCTCCACCCACAGCCTCTGCCAACAATTGTAATCGTTGGCTTCAGTCTCCATCCCCAGAATCTGTCAGACATCCGCAACCTGAACCTCCACCTACAGCCTCCAGCATCCTGCATCGTGACTTCCTCCTCCAGATTCTACTAGACACCTGCAGCTTTACCATCCTCCACCCACAGCCTCTGCATGCAATCTGCAATGTTGCCTCTTCTGGATTCTAGCAGACATCTGGAGTATTAACCTCCACCCACAGCATCTGCCTCCAGCTTTTGCTGCCATCACCTTAAGATGATGATGAAATAACTGCAGCGTCAGCCTCCACCTACAGCCTCTGCATGCAGTCTGCAATGTTTCCTCCTCTGGATTCAAGCAGACATCTGCAGCCTGAACCTCCACCCACAGCCTCCAGTGTCCCACATCTTGACCTTCTCCTCCAGATTCTACTAGACACCTGCAGCTTTAGCCTCCACCCACAGCATCTGCGTGCAAAGTGCATCATTGTCTCCAACTCCAGATTATAGAAGAAATCTTCAGCCTGGACCTCCACCCACAGCTGCTACCATAATCCTACATTGTTCCCTGCACCTCCATGTTCTAGCAGACATCTTGAGCTTGAACCTCCACCTACAACCTCCAGCGTCCTGCATCGTGCCTTCCTCCTGCTGATTCTACTAGACACCTGCAGCTTTAGCCTCCACCCACAGCATCTGCATGCAAAGTGCATCATTGTCTCCAACTCCAGATTATAGAAGAAATCTTCAGTCTGAACCTCCACCCACAGCTGCTACCATCATCCTATATTGCTCCCTGCACCTCCATATTCTAGCAAACATCTTGAGCTTGAACCTCCATCCATAGCCTCTGTCAGCAACCTGCATTGCTACTTTCCCCTCCAGATTCCAGCAGACATCTGCATTATGAACCTCCACCCACAGCCTTCTCACAGAATACTTCACCTCCGCCTCAACATGAATGTAACTGTCTCAGACAGTTTCACTGATGTGTTTACTGTGTGTGTTTCTGTCATAAGTGCATAATCATTTAAGTTCATAAAGTCATTAAAAAGTTGAAATGTTTCTAAAAGATATGGAGGCCCATTTACCACATCTCAGTTCGATAAAAAAAGATCCTGATAATGAGATAGTATCTCAAAATAATGAGATACTATCTCAAAGTTGCGACTTAGTATCTCAAAATAACGAGATAGTGTCTCAATATAATGAGATGGTGTCTCAAAATAATGAGATAGTATCTCAATATAATGAGATAGTGTCTCAAAATAATGAGATAGTATCTCAAAATATTGACTTACATATGAAAATAAAGACTTAATATCTCAAAATAATGAGATAGTGTCTCAAAATAATGACCTTGTATCTCAAAATATTGACATAGTATATCAAAATGAGATTGTATCCCAAAATAATGACTTAGTATCTCAAAATAATGAAATAATATCTCAAAATATTGACATAGTATATCAAAATAATGAGTTAGTATCTCAAAATAATGACGGGTACGATAAATTAAAGCCATATGGCATGTGTATCAGTGGTTGCATAGATGGCTTTTCAAGATCTATCTCATTTCTTTGAGATACTATCTCATTTCTTTGAGATACTAAGTCAATATATTGAGATACTATCTCATTATTTTGAGATACTTTCTCATATAATGACTTACAGGATCTTTTTTTTCATCACACTGGCGGAAATGGGCTTCCATTAAAAGGTACATAAACATGTCTGTTTAAAAATATATTGCTCTTTATGTAAGGTCTTTACTGCAGAATGTAATGTGATTGCAGTTTAGTTGTGTAGCATTGTGGGAAATGTGATGTCGTATGGTGAGGTCATGTCAGTAGCATTGTGGGTCAGAACAGCATGGCTGCGGATGAGGAACATGCGACTCCAAAGTAACCATATTCTACATGTGGTCCAAGAGGTGCACTGCACACAGTAATATTCTTTATATGTTTAATGTTTATGGACATTAATGGTGCATTTTAAGTTATTTTATTTTACTTCAGCACATTTCGGTTATGATAATGTGTTCCGGACTGTTTAACGGCCCCGGCTTGAGAGACTTTGGCAGTGAGTGGAAGTTGTATGTGATTTGTGAAACTTTTATGTCTTTTAGTTTTGTTGTAGGTTTCCCGGTGTCTGCTGAAACAGAGAGAGAGAGAGTAAATAAATCTTCATCTGTATGAATCGTGGCCATTATCAGATAAATGCAACCTGAACCTGCAGTGCCAGCACCTGCTATGATCATTCACAGGGAATCGTTTGCTGTGGTCTCCATGTCCAGATTCGAGCAGACATTTGCAGCCTGAAAGTCCACCTACTGCCTCCGCTGGCAAACTTGATCTCTGCCTCCACAATAAGATTTTCCGTAAGAAAAGTTCGTCTGTAGAAGTCATGAAAGTCAAGTCAAGTGAAAACAGGAATGTAACGTATGCTTTATTATGGTACAGAACAACTATAGTTCATACTTCTGGTGTAAAATGATTCACTCTGTTGCTTGAGTAAGTTTTATCAAGCCAGTGATCTCACAGCATCAATAGGCCTGGCTTACAAAGTGTATCATATTCACAGTTAATAACAGTAACAGCATGGATTGAAGTGCTATGAGTGAACTTTCTTTGCTTAGTCCATGAGATGCAGGGTTGAGAGTGGCAGAGAGGAGGAGCTGTTGGATCATGGTGGCAGCAGGTGCTCCCTGTGCAGGTGAATTTGGGAAGCGCTGATACTGATGAGCTGCTGTTGCTAAGAGATTCTATCATAGAAGTTTAAAATAAGATAAAAAAGAAAAATATTTTTTAGGTTCATTTGACTATTAACTATGCTATCAATTAAGTTTTTTCTAGCAGTGTACACTGGACTTTCAAAATGTGATGACAGACAGCACAGACAAATGTTTCGTTCGATCTGTTTCTGAATCCAAATCACAACCCGTACTGAGGGTAATAGAAACTGTTTATACTCCAGTTTGGTACATGTGATACATGCGAATTTGGGAACAAGTTTCCACATACCACCGACAATATAGAGCCCACTTTACAGCTGCTCTACCTGCTGGTATGACAAGTGAAATGCATGACGCACGTACGCACGAGTGCTGATGCGCCTCTGGACCGTTCCATTATTTTACGCCCGTGAAATGAACTCGAGCCATGTGTAAAAACATATGAATCAGTTTTAATTTGAATCACCTGAAATGAAAAAAAGAAAGAAAAGGATGTGGCGTCTCTCTCCACGGCACACATGTTAAAGAGGCGTGTACCGTCATGCGTAAAATGGTTCGCTCCACCTGTAGCCTGCAGTCTATAAGCTCTGGCAAAGCTCTTTAAGTCTGTTAGTTTTACCTCTGACTGGGGCAAAAATGAGTCACGGAGACCGTTACACCTCGTCATCCTACCGGAAGATTTTCGGGGACTCTCCGAGGTTCTCCGTCTCCTCTTCCCGCATGAGCAACCCCTCTCCGCGGGGCTCCCCGGTGCTCAGGTCCATGTCTGTGTCCCGCAACAGCGCGTCCTCCCTGAACATGTACAGGCGGGTTCGCGGGTCCACCACCTCGTTCTCTCTGGTGCCCACTGACTCCCTGGACTTGTCCCAGACCTCCGTGGCCAACAATGAACTCAAAGTCATAAGAACCAACGAGAAGGAGCAGCTGCAGGTTGGTACTGAAACAAGTGATTAACTTTTTGAATGTTGGGTTACAACAAAAAGATTAATCAGTTGGAGTACTTTAAGTGATAGGTGGTCTGTTGTCATTTTGTATCATGCAGATGTGATATTTGGTAGTTTCAGAGAAAATGTTAGGAGCATTTAATTGGCAGAAAGCTTAGTGAATAGTAATAATAGCTAATCAGGTCCACATTTAGCGACTAATTAGCTTCCTATTCTGGTGTCCCAGTCAGTATCAGGCCAGGGAGTTATCTGGATTCACCTGACAGCAGAACTAAACCAGTTTATATTCAATGGAAACTAGTGACATCAGCAATCATTCTGCAGACTTACAAAAGGCAACCTGTCTATTGACCATTTAAAGAGCTCTTTCAGACATGTTTTTGTTCATACTCTATACTAAATACTTTAAATATTTTGTGTCTGGTATGGTTGTACAAAAAATGTAAAATGAAAGTTAAAAGATTTCCCTCCTTGAAAAATCCAAGCAAATCTATGATTGCTCTGTGCTGTCACAAGATAACTTCCTCTTCACTGACTAATGTCAGTATTTGTGACATGGGGGCTTCGAGTTTCAATATCACACATCTGTGAGCTGCACATTGAACCAACGTTTGTGGCCAAACTAGTTGTGATGTTACAAAATCATGCCTCATATACAATAGGGTTTAAAAGTAGACTGGCCAAGATACTTCTGCTTTGCATTTGGGGGTCCATTTGTGGAGTCCATACCAGCTCGAGTGGAAGTCATTAAAGGAAAGAGGGGGACGTCACATTTGTATTTTGACGAGTGGTCTCTGGCTTTTGGACCCTGTACGTACACGTTAAATTCAAATTTACAATCATCAGATAAATGTGAAAACATCCTTCTAGACTCAAACGCTTGCTGCACAAAATAGATATTTAAATAGGCATTTTTCACATTAAGAAGTTACAGTAGGAAAAGCACACATGTAAATAATACAATTAATAATGGCTGATATCCATTTAGCTGCTTGATTTGCCTAATATTGGCACGAGTGCTGTCTGTCTGCTGCTCTGTCAGCAAACCGTTTTGATCTACCATTTCTGGAGGAGAATGAGAAGGCTCTCCTATATTTTTATAGGGACAGTGGATCAAATTATTTGTAATGTGAAAGGGGTCACTTGTAGGGATGAACCCAGGGAGGATTATAACCCACTCAGCAGTTCCCCTCAGCTGTGATCAACCCTGTTTCCAGTTGCAGCAGGCAGCTCTGAAAAACCCTCAGTACACTACACTGTTTAAGTTCAAGTGAGTCAGTACCTCTGCTTTGCCGCCTCTCTGGTGGGACTTTTGTGTGACTATAAACATTATTCTGTGTCATAGGGTCTGAATGACCGCTTCGCCATGTTCATCGATAAAGTGCGGCACCTGGAGCAGCAGAATAAAGTGTTGGAGATGGAGCTGGTGACACTGCGGCAGAAGCAGGGCGAGCCGTCCCGCATCTCTCATCTCTACCAGCAGGAGATGAGGGACCTGAGGTCACAGCTGGAGGAGCTGAACAGGGACAAGAACCGCATCCTGCTCGAGAGGAACAACATGGAGGACGAGCTGCAGGTAAAGCCATTAGGAAGTTTTGATACCGACAATGAGCGGCGATTACTTCTTCTATTCCAAACAATCCGATCATCTCTACTCTCATCTCATCTTTCATATTGTTCAGCTCTTACTAGCAGTTTAACTCACCACTCTCATCTCCTTCCCTCTCTCACAGTAACTCTGCTCTCATGTCTCATTTTAGAAGCTCAGCGTGAGGTATGATGAGGAGGCAAGGGCACGGGAGGAAGCTGAGCAGACCTTGAGGTCCTTCAGGAAGGATGTGGATGATGCCACAGCAGTTCGCCTGGACCTGGAGCGCCGTATGGAGTCGCTGATGGACGAAATCTCCTTCCTGAGGAAAGTGCACGATGAAGAAATCCAGGAGCTGAGCAGCATGATGGAGGCACAGCAGGTGTCCGTGGAGCTCGAGCTCGCCAAACCCGACCTCACCTCGGCTCTGAAGGAGATCCGTAACCAGTACGAGTCCATCGCTTCCAAAAACCTGCAGTCTGCCGAGGAGTGGTACAAGAGCAAGTTTGCCAGCCTCAGCGAACAGGCCACCAGGAGCAACGAGGCCATGAGGGCCAGCAGGGAGGAGATCAGTGAGTTCAGGAGGCAGCTGCAGTCCAAGACCATTGAGATAGAGACCCTGAGGGGTGCCAATGAGTCTCTGGAGAGGCAGATTGCAGAGATGGAGGATGCTCACAACGCTGAAGTCACAGCCATGCAGGTAAGCAATCATGGTCATTGAAAAGAAAAGTCAAAATTATCTCATTTTAATAAACCAGGGGATCATAAACGGATCAGCCACAACATTAAAAGTAAAAACAAAATCTCTGATCTCTGATCTCATTACAATGACATCTGTCAAGGGGGAGGATATGTTAGGCAGCAAGTGGGATCAGTGAGATCTTGATCAAATGGGCAAGTGTAAGAATCTGAACGACTCTGACACGCATCAAATTGTGATGTCTACGCAACTGTCAAAGCATTTCCAAAACAGCGGGTCTTGTGGGGTGTTCCCGGTTTGCAGTGGTCGGTACCTACCAAAAAAGGTCCAAGGAACCCAAGATTCATTGATATGCATGGGGAGCAAAGGCTAGCCCGTCCAGTGAGATCCCACAGAAGAACTACTGTAGCCACACGGCGCAAAATTGATAATTAAAGTTGCTTTATGTATATTTTTGACCCAGCAGATTGGGCCATTTATAATGAGGATTTATAATACAGAAATGTCGACCTTCTGAAAAGTATGTTCATTTATGCACTCAGTACTTGGTCGGGGCTCCTTTTGCTTGAATTACAGCCTGTGGCACTGCTGAGGTGTTATGGCAGCCAAGATTGCTTTGATAGCTGCCTTCAGCTCATCTGTATTGTTGGGTCTGGTGGTGTCTCTCATCTTCCTCTTGACAAAACCACATAGATTCTCTGTGGGGTTCAGGTCAGGCGAGGTGGCTGGCCAGTCAAGCACAGTAATCCCATTGTCAGCAAACCAGTTACTAGTAGTTTCAGCACTGTGGGCAGGTGCCAAGTCCTGCTGGAAGAGGAAATGATTTCATCATCATTTCCTAAAATGCTGGAATCGGCACCAGGGAGGACACAAGTCTATTCACCAATCCGATAACATGCCATTTATTTATCAGAAACAGGACCCAGCAGCTTCCTCTACACCTATATGCAACTTTATTACTGCATAAGCGACTTGTGGTTCTCTGAACATCTCTAGATAAAATCTACATACAGAATGGGGGGAAATTTGAAAAAGAGAGATCCTGCATGTCTCCGATAAAGTTCTGTCTCTCTTCACTTACAGGAAGTTTGACAATTAAGTGTTGAGATCGTCTAATTCAGGTTCAAGGTCTGAAGTCAACTAAGTGTGTGTTAGTCACTTTACCAGCATCTGTGTCGGTCAGACTGAGTGAAACAGTTCTTAGTGAAATGACATCGCATGCCAATTAGATTAACCTCTGACCTGCTAAATCGGACACAGGAAGGCCATCTGCTTTCACTGGCTTTTAATGGAAGATAAACCTAAGCCCCAAAGGTTATTGAATTCCTGTCAGGGATAGAAGGAAATCCTATGGACAGCAGTTACACTGCACAGTACAGTATATACCTGTAAGTAGGTGAATTTAGTTTGAAAACTGTGTCAGACACCACTGATAACCCTGTCTGACTCCTTTCTTATCTCCAATGTTACAGGACACTATCGCCCACCTGGATACTGAGCTGAGGAACCTGAAGGGTGAGATGGCTCAGCACCTGAGAGAGTACCAGGACCTGCTCAATGTCAAGATGGCCCTGGACATAGAGATAGCTGCCTACAGGTGCTGACCGGATTAAAGGAAAAGCCAGACAAAAGATCTCGTGACCAATAGACTCATTAAAAGTCTTTAGGTTTTTGTGAGGTGTATTAATCTGTGTATCCGGTCTGACATGTGTTTCCTTTGGTCCTATAAGGAAACTGCTAGAGGGCGAAGAGACTCACTTTAACTCAGGGATGTCGTTTGGTGCTGCCAGCTACAGCTACCAGCCTCGAGCCTCCACCGGCTCCTCCAAGAGCAGCCAGAGGGACAAGGACGGGTCCTCGAAGGAAAGCTTCAAGGAGAGCAGGGAGGATAAAGATGAGGCAGACATCAACTCCAACAACTGAAGAAAGACAGACAGAGACATCTGGAAAGAGAGAGTAGAGATGTACTGTGTGTGTATAGTGAGTTTATAGTCATATACTGTATTTGTCAAGGGCGACACTAAGACAAATGTTTTGGAATGAGAGCTGAAACTCAATATTTTTGATTAAATATCTTATTGTTGACTAATTATTCTGAAAAACACAAAATGTAATGTTTTTCCTGCCGTCTCAGTATTTAGATGATCAGTGGCTCAGTTGTAAATCTTCAACACGAAACAAATAACCTGAAAATCTGGACAAACATGTACGGTACGTTTCCAAAGAACATGTTGCAAATATTGAACCACAGTAAATATGTGACCGAGTATTGAATGTTCTGAGGATGAATTTCCATTTTGCTGCTTGTGAAATTGCACTGAAACCTGTGTGACAGGTGAGCACAAAGCACTGCTCAGACAAACAACAGTTCTCAAGTCTGTTGTTGCAGCATATTGTCAATCAACTTGAACCTTAACCTGTGCTATGAAGTTAATGAAGATATAATGAACTAGATCAGTCGTCAAGCACCAGAGACATAAAGCTGCAGCTTGAAGTCCTGGAAAACTTCAAAGTCTCCTTATTTTAAGAACAAAGTTCTCTAGTATTCTACATTTGCCTGTCATTGTTGTTGGGTTGTCAAACGTAAGATTTTCAGAGCATTTTAGAGATGATGGAGCTGCTAGTTCAGTTTAAAGCACTTTAGGCACATAGGGTGTATGGAGGACGACACCATTGTGTTTTGTTTAGGGATGTTACAAAGTGTAGATGTTTTCCCTGCTTGAAAACACGGATACAGTTCTTATTTGTGTTGGACCTATAGTTGGAGGAAGAGTTCACATCACGATGTGTTAACTTGAACACAATACTTTGCACTGAATTCAATGCATCTGATAGTACATGTAGTCCACCTGTTAGCACAGATCATTTCACCTGGCTGCAGTGTCAATGTATACAGCTACTGGTCTGTTGTTCCAGTTGCACTGAATAAAACGACATGACAGACAACTTGTTTTCTTTGTTTTTATATGAAAATCGGCATATGCACTAATACAGGAGGCTGTTTATTCAAAGCGAGCTACATATGAATCTCCACCGGAGATGTTGTTTGCTCATAATAATGTTTTCTTAGAGCATTTTCCTAACCACATCTACTTATGGTAGAAGGAACTCAGATATACTAAGCCTCTGTTAAAGATGTCAGTCATAAACTTGAATACAAAACAAGAAACAGATGAATTAGGAGACATTAGTCAGTTGTTCAGTCATTTATTTATTAATTCTGACAAACGCAAGTAAGAAAAGTATATTCAAAAAAACCCTACCAAAGACTTCTTTATACAAAATCCCTTTAAATTACTCCTTCTGTGCTCTGGTGAGTTGTACTGAAAATAGGTTGCATCAAGTATATTTATATCAGCAGACAGTCGGTACAAAAGTGAACAGCTCTTAAATTAAAGGTGAGAATCAACATGACGCAGGCAGTCATTAAAACAGTATAATAGAGTATAGACCTAAACTCTTTAAGCACACAGACAAACCTTTGGTCGCGGTAGTCCTTTTGACATAAGCCCTGTGAATCAATATTTTCTATTTGACATCATCCCCAAAATCATAAATAGCAAAAAAAGAAGTTTTTCTATCCAGTTTTAGCTACAGCAGCAGTCACATTCTTGTGTGGAGAGGAAGCACACTGAACAAAACCTAGAAAGACACCTTGGCAGTGGGAATACATATTCACATTCATCTGGTACAAATCATTTATTAAATGCTGGCACTCAACTCAACTCAAACATATGTCACCTGTGTCCAGTAAATTAACAGCAGACACAGGAGTTTTCCTGAATATAAGATGACGATCTTTTAATGCTACAGTGTGAACTTAAACATTCAGGTTTACATCTATTCATTTCGAACTGTTCAGTAAAGAAATCCACGTTTTAGAGTCCCTGAACTCTCTTCTTCAGCCACCCAGTATATTTCCTTGTTGCACTTAAGTTTTGTGAATAGTTTTGTAAGCAGAGTTACAGTCCAAGGCAGTTGTGGAGTAGTAATAATGCCAATGTTGAAACCTGACTCCACATAAGTCAGTTCATCCTCTCGGAAGTTAACTCCATCCACCCCTCGATCTCAAGACTGGGAGGGCAGGACCAAGCCGAAGTGCAGCACCAACAGACCATCCTGCAGCAAAGTGATTACAAGACCAAAAGGATCACTCAGAAGTATTCCTCGCTGTCAAAAAAACTTCCCTTATTAAAATTGTGGTTTGTTCATTCTGTGTGTTTTTGTGGTTCTTACCTGTAGTGCCTCCTCGCCCACAGTACTCTGTATGTCTTTGAGTGACTGGTAGTGATCTAGGAGGTGATCTCCACAAACCACATCCACCTGCAGAACACACACACAGACATTTCACACCACTGCTGACCAGCCAACAAGTCCTGTGATGCCTACAAACAACTCTGTGTGTTTCTTCTGGTCAAGTTTTGAGGCATTGGGGTCAGTCCGACACAAAAGTCTTCAAAATTCTAGAGGGACAGATTATGAGGGCTTCACACCGTCCCTGGTGCGAGGGTGCCAGCACCAAAAGATACATCACTTTGCCTCTTGTATCAAGTGTGCAAGCTGACACAGTGAGGTTGTGTATCTCCCAGTTTTTGAGACTAGACCCCCACGGAGCGTACAGCGCTTTTCATTTCAAGATGGACGAGATCAAAGGATTTGTTTTTGTTTGTTTGTTCTCACTTTGTTGAATACAAAAGTTCAAACAGGCATCTGTAGAACGCAAATCACTTCAAATAAAAAGTAAAGTCGTGCCAAAAATGTGGGAAAACTTTTGAGTGACCGAAGCACTGAATGTCAATATATTTATGATAAACAAAATGAGCATTTAAAGGAAAAAGTTGTATAATGGACAGCGACCCTTGGCTAGTGTTTCCCTGTCCTCTCCAGGTTTGTTCAGACAGGCCGGAGCAGAGCAGCACTGAGGCTAGGAAATCTGCATAAGCTGCTAATCCTCATCCTCGTGTTACGAAATACAAAATAAAACCAACACCTGAACACTGTGCCAGACTGACTACACTTAAACATTTCTGTTCATCTGTGCTCTGAGGAACGGGGACACCTCTGATCACTAATAGATGTAATCACGAGCCTTCTCTTACATCATATCCACTGTTCTGAGACAGACGTGGTACCATGGCACTAATTTGATTATAATCAGATTAACGCTGCCTTAAGGAGTGTCTGTTGTTCTTTATTAGTAGGCCGCCTGCTGAGTTTTGACCTGAGCAGTTGACCCATCTACGTCGGATTCTGCTTGCATTCAGCAGTTGTTTCATCTCCCCGTCGTCCACATGTGCGTTCCTCACTGTAATGCTTGTTGTTCTGGTAATGTTTCCATGCCGTATATTTCGAATGAGGCTGACTTTGACAAGAGTCTCCACAGAGATGAACTGTTGGGAAATTCTCACCAGTCAATAAAACTGAGAAAGTTTCTTAAAAGAGAGAAGAAAATGTCTTCACGATGATGCACTGTCCTGCCTTTGACTGTGAAACCTGCATTGTACACCCTGCTTGTTCTCTCAAACATTTTTTGTTCATCCTGACATCATCAGAATGGTATCTTGTATCATATAAATATATATATATCATATATATAATTGCGGTCTTCTAATACGTAAAAGCACCCACTCACTGTCTTACTTACATGAGTGTGACCGTGGTCACAGTGCACGCCTACGCTACACTATTACTGTAATGCCTACTTCCTCTGCTGTCTGGCTTCCAAGTCTGTCTAAAGCAACAATCAGGATCAAGATCATGGTCATGTCACTTTGTGAACTCATCAGCTGTAAGCCTGGCAGACTCACCTGGCAGGTTGGGCTGAGCTCCATCTTCCTTCTGATGAACAGCTCCACGTGGCGGACAGTGGCCTCGCCCGACACACGTACGTACCGTCTCTCTAAGGGCTTAACAGAGACAGGGTGATTAAGGCAGAAAATAATGTATTTGATGTTTTTCAGAAGAATGTAATTCATCATAAAGTATAATAGAGAATTCAATTTGAGTGATGTAACTTAAAATTTTGAAACCAAAAATATGAAATGATGTTGGGTCTGTTATCACACTTCGCTTTTAAACTGACACAATAACTCGAGACTTGAATAACTTGGACTTGGTCAAGAGTGTCATTTAAAACTGAAAGGGGAATCCGTAACGTCCAACATCACCAACAGAGCCACTCGCTTGCTGTGAATACTCAGGACAATGACCTGCTCTATTAACACATCAGGCTCAATCGGAAATTACACAGACTTTCAGTCTGGTGTGACGGCCCTAGGCCATAGGCCATTATCTGCGTTGTCCCTTTCCTGCCTGTGCTCCTCTTTTCAGTTTCTTCCTGATGGTCTGGCCCCACCCACCTCGTTGAGGGATTGGTGTCACCTATAAAGAGCCTTTATAAGCCAGGTGATTCCACGATGGCTCCCTCCTGGAAGGCTGGTGCCTTTTTGGGCACTCCATTTTGGTTTTGTTTGGGTTGTGATTATGTTTAGTTAGCCTTGGTTCATGTTATATAGTTTAGGTTAACACCCACAGTTACATTGCACCCAACACCCATCTTTCACTACTGACTTCACACCTCATAGTTTGCTTCTGTTGAGTTATCTTTAATAAATTATTTGTTTACTTAAGCGGTTACTGTGTGGACCTTCCTTCTTTGTTGTGCTCCTGACTGAATAGTGAATAGTGCTGGTTGTAATATCAGCAATATGCCGAGACATTTTTCTATGCAACATGGACTTAAATTCCTTGAATGCCGAGTATTTAATACTCATGAGCACTACTGCTTCCCAAATGAGCACCACGTTCGTTACCAAGGATAAATATCCTGTGTTATAGTGATATTAGTGCTCCGTAGGAAGGCTTAGCAGGTGTTTTCTGGACTCAGAAAACCTAAATGAAAAGATTGCTGCACAAATATTCTCTGACTCATCCATTTAAGATAGGCAGGTGGGAATCGAGAACCAATACTGTCATATCACCCAATATTACCATATCATTTCTGTTGTGCGCTACCATAATCTGATAAAAATGGTTATAAATTCACATCATCAATAATTTAAGTTCTTACCTTATAGTTCCTGATGCCCTCTTCAGCCCTGAAAACAAAACAATTGTTAATATACAGTAAATACAAAAGGTGCTGAGCAAGCAGTCACAGTAAGGAAATGGAGCCATCTGGTGGTATGTTTTTGTAACTGCGTGGTCATTTCATTCACCGCTGCAAACTGGGCTCCCCTGTTTCCTGGAGGCAGTCAGTTGTATTTATGTCTACAGGCCAAAAGGAAGGACCCAATCTTTTGAACTACAACCTGTAACCTCTTTTATTTTCCAGGTGATTTCCATGACTGACACTAAAAGACAGCATTGATTACTGGTTATTTAGAGAATAATCATAATCCATTATAACCCATTATATTACTTATTAGGCTAAGTTCCATAATACTTCATAACAGCGGGTCACAGCCGTTTTTTGTTCATCATCATCATAACATATGCCTTATAGTCAATATGGCTATGACTAAGGCTGGACAAACTGTCTAGTGAGATCCTTACCCAACAAACTCCAGCAGCAGAGATACATCCAGCTCAGGAGGAATAGTGAACACTGACTGGGGAATGTTATCCTTCTTCTGCCTCTTTAACACAACAGGAGCTGGAGTGGAGACCATGACTGCAACAGAAAACACAGGGCACAGGGTTTTATTAAAAATCTCCATCGTTTGATTTCTTTTTTTTGTTGTTGTCAGTCTTCCAATGTTGACATCACAATCTGATAAAGCCAATTTGCTGCTTGTTGACAGAGAACGTAGTGTTGTCATTCAAGGCCAAATGAAGCTCACTGACCAAAGGTCTGTTAAATGTCATTTTGTTAAATGCTATTTGATTGCTTATCTGCGGTGTGTGGACATTGAAATGTATTTAACTAAACAATTTCCTATTAAGGAAAACAGGAAATACTGTATGGTACATTACACACAGTGAATAATTGACAGGTGTTGAGTCAACGTTGCTCTTAACCTGTTTACTTCTAGTAAATGAACTACTTCACCTGGTTTTGGCACGTCCAGCCCTCTCAATTTGTAGAAGTGACACATATCTTCCCTCACAGCTGTGGTACAAAAAAAAGGTCAGATTAGAATTTTAATGGAAAATGACACTTTTTGACATTATTTGCATGAATGAAAGTAAATATGACTGTATATGTTCTGCACTTACAGTCCTCAAGGAAGGGAACCATTTTGTAAACAATATCCTGCAGTTGTCTGTCAGGCCTGCGGGAAAACAGAGAAGCATTTGAAGCTCAGCACTGACAGCAGGTTTACAAGCCCGAAATCCAAACGTCTGTCTGTGAGTTCATCATGTCATCATTTCTGACTTTTGACAAACAAAACAAAAAACAAAACAGATAAAAAAAAATTGTAGCGTATTTCCACACTTTCAAAGTGGAAAGAGTGACAAACCTACCTGATGTTGTAAAGCGGTTGAGTCTGGTGGACTACAATGCTGCAAGTGGGACACCTGTTGCTGTGGAAGAAGTGCTTCACGATGCAGCTTTTGCAAACTTTGAGAAGATAAAACATAAAAAATTATCACACAATTAATATTAATAATACAATTTAATATTCTATATTGCTCTTCTTCTCCTCTGTGTTTATTGGTGGACTCAAAACAAAAACAGCTACCTTCTGTGTCAGGGTTTTTAAATGCTGTGCATGTTCAAATCAATTTGGCTTCGTATTATTGGCTCTTTTAATCGATTATCATTATCGAAATCATGCTTTTACCTTACATACTCAGATGCAAGCAGTGTAAGGGCTGCACGATACAGTCAGAGAGTGATACTGCGATTATTATGACAGATATTGTGATATAATTCATGATTATTATGGATGGTTCAATACATGACAATTCATTAAAATCATGATGATGTGGCATTTCTCCCGGTCTCTGCCAAACAAACATGTTTTATTACATCTGGAGAACAAGCTTTGTAGGCCAGAGCATCTCTGCAGCACTACAACATGTCATTAAAACAGTTTTGTGACACATTTTCCGTTTGTAAAATAACTGCAGTTCTTGCAATTCAGGTTTTGCAGCCCTAGTATCTCTCCTGAAGTCCTCTGAGGACTCTGGAGTTACTGTCACTCACATGTGTGCAGGCACTCTGTGATGGTGGTGGCATCGATGAGGAAACCGCAGCACAGGCCGCAGCGGATGTACGGGTAGAACTGATTGAGGGGCAGCTTGGGCTGTGAACAAATGAAAACATACACAGTCTTTAAAAATACCTGCACTCACATCACCTGAACTTAAACTACTTCTAAGCATCAACGTATGTTTAAGTCAACTATGACTGCCAGCAAAAGGATGGAAATGAGACACATGCGTGCTGTGAGAAAACACCTGTGCACGTATCTTACCTCGTCCTCTGAGTCGCTGTCTGACACGTTGGTTGACCCTTCATGATGTCCGTATGGAGGAAGTGACATTCCCAACAGCGGATAATATCGCCACAACCCGCCGACCTTTCCTCTTCTCTGTGTGGGAACAAGATACCAGATTAAATGGTTTCCTTTTCAGTAAGACTTCGCTCTAAACGTCGTAGTTATTAAAGTTGCAAGTTAGCTTCTCTTGACTAGCTGGCTAACGTTAGCTTGCCTATTATGTGCGGTACTAAAAACAAAAACACACGCGCTCACAGTTTGCGGCTACAGCTTAGCTGCTAATGTTTCTTGTATCGACCGGACTAAACGTTTCAGCTGCGCTGCTGCTACAAAACAACACTTCTGCATAAACTACACGTGTTTCCTAACTTTAACTTAACTATACTCTTTGTTGCCTTCTGCACACTCACACAACTTAACGACTCAATTTCCCTCGCGCGTGTTCCGCGAGGGGCGACATTAATACGACTTCCGGTCAGGATCCTTCAGAATAAATGTGACCTGCCCAGACAAGTTATATTTAACATACATTTGAAGGGGCACTGTGTAGATTTGGAGAAGAAATTCAAACTCATAGTTTTAATATTTACATTATTAATGACCTAATAATACAAACTCTGGATTTTTGTCCATAACTGAATAAACAAGCTGTTCTCAGAGGAAAATAAGGTGAAGCGAGAAAGGTGGCGGGGGCCGCCCAGGGCCGTAGCCATGAATTTAAAAAACCTAAGGGCATGCCCAGGCCCCCAGGAAGAGCGCCAGGCTTTGAAGCGAGAGTTAATAGTGACCACGTAAGTCGTCACGTGATGCACTGGGGCCCAAAAAGACTTTTTCCCATAAGCTAACATTGTGAAAGAAGGCGGTAGATAGATTGTTTTGAGCACCACAGCTCCCATGAAATGTCAGAATTTGAGCCATTCGGTCCAATAACATTTGGAAAGTCTAGAAGAGCTGCACAATTAAATATTTTTTTATCCCGGGCACTAAACCAGAAGTTAGCCGGCTCAGCCTGCGGGAGTCTCTACTGTGCACGCCCTATAGGTCCCACAAAGCAGAAGCTATGCTGAAGACAGTCGAGTCATTTTGCCATCATGCGCCACTGAGCAGCTTTCGTAGAAATGAATGGGACTTCACCTCTATGGCTGCATCCAGGTTTAATTAATAGGTCCATGGTCATCCCCACCCATCCTTTAAGAAAATTTGAGTATAAATCTGTGCATTTCTCTGCAGAATAATTTACTAACATGGGTGTCACTTTATAATAACATTCATTAAAAAATGGTACATTTATAGTTTATTAGATTAAGTTAAATAATTTCCCTGATAAGAAATGCTTCATAAATCAATTGTACAGGTTGAAAACATCAGTTGCAACAGTTGGAGCCAGTTCCAGTGCCGTTTAACAAGACTAAAAGAATGATCAAACTGAAGTGGATGCCCAATGCAAAAATAAAATAACAGATAATAATTCCGAATTTTGTTATTGTTATTCCAAACATAATAGATACATTTCAAGCATTTATTTTGAAAATACAAAGACGTATATTCCGGTTAGGGTCTCCACTGGCCACTAGGGGGCGCCCGAAGCACATTATATAGGTCGGTGCACGATTTACTGGTGACTTTTCTTGAGGAGCAAAAGTCACTCCCCTGTTTTTGTATTTGTCACTTCTGTTCTCTGTTTTTGTTTTAACTTGTCTATTTTTTTGTATATGCTAGTTGTGTGGATGCTGCTGTGTTCATGGCCATGAAACTGGCTGCAAGGCTGTAACATCATGAAGGGATTATAGGTGCAGTGAATTGATATGATTGAGCTGGCTGATAAAAGCATTTCTAATTGGCTTCACTTTCATGGACATTTTAATATTTTATGGATTGAAAAGAGCATCTGTACATGTTAATCTTAACTACATTTTACCATGTGGTATGGTTTTGGTTTTTTTTGTTGTTGTTTTTTGTTTTAATTACATAATTTATCATTTTACAGTGTTGTACAGTGAAATAATACTATTTTAATGACAGCCAAGACCCCTTTTGGAGAGAATGAACAGACAACCCAATATCACCCTTCAGTTTTGCATCATGATGACCCCCAATGTACTGACAGTGCACAACATCATGTTTGAGTGTATATTTTGTGTATTTATATTGGCAAGACTGGTGGTGTTTTCATTGTGAACTTACTTAAGCCAGGATATTAGTTGGGGAAATCCAAGTCCTCACCTCTACATCTACAAAGCATCCTTTATAAAGGATTTCCTTTATAGTTGATGTGTTTGAATGCATTCAGAGGGAGTGTCAGGTAACCTTACTCCACTCCTAAATGACTGCTATATAAACCAGGGTGGTATGAGCACATTCACTTATCAGTCATTTATCAAGCATACTACTTCTCTAACTGCATTTGTAGATAATCTAATTATTTTAAATTTTCTTTAGTTTTTCAAAGCAAAGGCCCACCTGTTGCACACCAGAGGATTATATTTTATTTATTATTTATCAGTGAAGCACTGGCAGCATTACACCTTCACCTCTGTCTGCTTTGCATACAGTGTTAGTGAATCAGCCAGTTCTTGAAGGTGATAAGGGCTGTCCTGTTTTGCCATAACATCTTATACCTTTGCACTTTCTGGGCTGAGGACTGTCAGCAGGGTGAACCAAACACACCACAGACTTTCACTCGAACAGTTGCTGCCACAGAAGTAAAAGGAAATATTCTGCATGGAAGAAAGTGGAAGTAAGTCACAGATGACGAAGATATGACGGAGAAAGAGAAATGGTGTGTATGGCAGACAGCAGAGTGATCGTACAATACAGAAAAATTGGAGATAAATTACTAAAATGTAACAAAATATTTTAAAATAATTTATGACAGTAGAAATAAGAGCACATGGGGAGGAGGGGGCATGACAAGACAAACAAAGGTCCCAGGCTAGTCTTAATACAGGCACTTTACGGTTCATATGTCAACATTTGCAACTCTTGTGGGATTGTTTTTATAAAAATAAATAATAAGAACTTAATAGCTAAGGTCATTCAGGCATCTGATTCGAATACCTCCTGGGCGCCTCCCTCCTTTTGTGGTTTTCTGGGCATGACCAACTGGTAGTAAAACTGTGGGGCACACCCATAACTTGCGGGAGGGATTACATATCTCATCTGCCCTGGGGGACGCCTCAGAACCCCCCAGGTGGAGGTGGAAAGCTTTGCTGGGTAGAGGGATGTAGATGGATGGTTGATTTTTCCGTATTCAGTGACAAGAATTGCAATCTACTACAAATCTTACCAAGTACTGTATGTTCATCTAATTTTAAGTCAAAACATCTTAATACAAGACACAATCACCTAGAAAGCGTGCATTTCACGAGACATAGGGACTTGTTTTTTGACAGTTTTCCCTCATTCCATTGGCAGATTTGTCTACTTATTACAAGCAAGAAACAATTTTTGAAATAGAGTCCAATATTTACCAGCAGCTTTTTAGTCTGTGTGAGTGTAAGAAGGGCAAAATGTGATCCTGGAGACACAAGAGCAGCTTGGAATGTTTTGCCAGGTGGTTATCTGTCTGTCTGTCTGTCTGTCTGTCTGTGGACAGATCTTTATCAGCGTGTTAGCGTCACGGTAACTAGTAGAGATCAAAACAAAGTAAATTTTTGCGGACGTTGCAGGTGGTGTGATCCCATTGCAAGATGATCTCTAGTTTTCTCCTTTATATATTAGTTTAACTGTTGTTGTCTGAGGGGCAGGGATGAAAGGCGACACCCTAAAAAGCATTTCATTAACTTTTTTTTCCACTGGAAGGGTACACTAATCAGTACACATGACATTTATTCCCTGTCTGTGCATCCTTGGAGAGAGATCGCTCATCTGTTGCTCTTTCTGAGGTTCCTTACACAGGGAGTTTCTCCTCATTTGATCCCAGGGTCTAAGGATAGAGGGTGTTTTCTACTCTACAGATTGAAATGCTCATTGTGGTTAATTTCTGATTTATAATTATGGGCCAATTAAATAAAATTGACTTGACTTCTAAATCTGAGAGGCTTAGTGAGAGATGTTTGCAGTGATGGATCAGTCACCTCCATTTATAATAATCCTCTTTATCCCTCCACTTGATGTAATCAGGCAGTTTGTGTGCTGAACACTAAGTGCTCCCTAATATCTGGTACTTTTGTGGTTAAATATTAACTTTTTTCTTTGTGAGGAAGTGCAGACGGAGCCAAAGGATGTCTGTGAGAATAGAAAACATTGGTACTGCTGTGTTTTTGGGAGTCAAGTGAGATTTCTGCCTCTTAGTGTCTAATGTTTCAAGTGTCTTTGCAAGCCCATGCAGTTAGTCAGTGTCATTAACAGAAGATCAGCATCCTTGGAAACCTTTCATGGCTCGCTTGTGTTCTTGTGCAAATATCTCGATGTAATGACTGAGCAGGGGATTTCCAGGCATCTGCCCTCTGTGGGTAACACCTTTGTGTTGTCTGTGTTTGTGTGTGGTGCAGGTTTTTGCAGTCATGTGCATCTTAGTATCTGCATGATCACTTTATATTCACTTGTTCTGGTGACATCATGAAGGACTCCACAGTTGACAAGAGACCATGTGTCAGAATAATTTTACTGCTATAGAAATTCTCAGCACTTTATTTTCTTCACCTTTGCTTGTGGAAATGGGGGAAACCCCATTGAGAATTAGGAGGAACAATTTGGGAATTTACTATTGGTTTAAGTTAAGTGTTAAATACAGCTCTGTAGCCAGGTGTCCTTTTGTGGGATTACTGGGAATTTACACAAAGGGAGAAGAGCCCTAACCTTAAAAAACCTTTTAGGAATCACTGGTCTTGGACAAGATGATGTGACTTTGTTAGTTAAAGGGGCACTATGTAGTTCTGGAGAAAAAAAATCAAACCCAGAATTTTAATATTTACAGTATTAATGTGGCAATGACACAAATTCATAAATATTTATTTTTTCCATAACACTGTTTGAAGCTAGAGAGTAAAATAGTATGAAATTTTGTTTAAGGTCAGTTTGTTTATTCAGTCAGAGTTTGTGTAGGTAAAAAAAAAGATCTTTCTCTTCTGATTAAAATGTGTCTCAATCCTACATAGTGCACCTTTAAGTTTTCTTCTTTTACAAGAAAGGGACAACTTCACGTATTGTATTCAATGCTGAATCCTGAATCCTGAATCCTGAATGCTGAATGCAAGGCACAATTGATTTATAATTTACTGTGGCTGTTGTGCAAAGTTTGTGAAGGGAGTGTGGGGATATTGTGGTTCCTAGTTCAATGGTAAGTTGAAGCAGACAGCGCATTCACAACTATTTGCTGCTAACAATGGCAGGTTAACTGGCAGTTATGTCTATGTTGCGTTACACCACCTACATCCTTCATCTGAGTGATCGGATCTCAAATGCATCCTCACTGCATCTGGAGAGCGATCACACCTGAACTTAAATCTGTCTACTTGTGGATCGGAGGGACACATGTTGATACCAGGTCTGAACCAGGACGTATTTGTTGAGATAGATTAAAAAAAACAAAAAAAAACAGCACATTATTGACTGTAGAGGGCAGCGTTCCACCTCAAAGCACAACAACAACAACAACAACCTGTTTTTGAATGACTTTTCACCCACATTACATTTCACAGTTTGCACCTTATGAAACTCAAAGGCCAAAACCTCCTAAAACAAAGATGCGGCACCATTACTCCTCAAAAAGCAGGTCTACCAAAAGTCATACTTAAGTAGAAGTAAAGATATTGTGCTAAAGTTTTACTTTGGTAAAAGTAAAGGTACCCCATACTTAGAGTACATTTGATGTACTTATGTGTCAAAAGTACAAGTAAAAATAAAATTTACATATATTAACATGTATGTATATACTGTATTCTTCGGGGTGGCTGATTATCCGCCTGGCCAATTACCGATATTAAGCATTTTTCTTCTTATCAGAGTCATTGTGTGTTTTTGTTATTATGATTTTAAAATGCACTACCTCCGTTCTTATGCAGCATGCATTTTGCAAAGAAGCTAGTCACTAGAATGATCTGATAAATGTTGTGATGGTGTTGCAACATTTGCCTTCAGTTGCAGTGGGGTGGAAGTATTAAGTAGCATAAAGATGAAAATACTCAAGAAAAGTACAGTACTTGAATAAATGTACTTAGTTACAGTCTACCACTGAGTAGCACGATTGTATAAACTTTGCATGTATTATAATGATAATATACAAATAAATAGTCAAGCGTAAACATGTAGCAAAACTAGAAAATAAAAGACTTGGATCCATATGACCTTATTAAAAACAGTGGTTATATTTTTTTTTTCTCTGAAGTCAGAAAATGTAAAAGCATTTACAATTTACACAGAACTCATGGTATATTACACGATACATACATACAGAAAATGGTGTTTATGGTGCTCCTCACTCAGATATGAAACCAGCTCAGACAGGCTCTTCATATCAGCGCAGTGAGTCTATTTATATCACTACAGTACAGAGCAGGTCTTCGACTCTGGGAGCTAAGATTTCATTGAAGAATGGTTGGTTTTAGCATCACTGACCCACAATACCTTCAGTGAAAACTTATAATACAAAACAGTTCCCTAAGAATAACTTAAATACATGTATACGTGTTATTTAAGTGGTTGAGTCAGTTGTAGCTGAACGGATGTAGTTGTGACAGCATGTAGTTGGCTTTTCTATCAAACCCACCAATGACTCATCTGTCTCGCCATTTAGGGCTTCGCTACCTTCAATCTGCTTGGCAACACAAGTATGGATGGATCTGACTGACTCAGAAACAATGGGAGATTTACAGACAAAATGCACCTACGCCTGCTTACATATGTCCTGTTGTGTTAAAAGTTTTCCACAACTGCACAGCTTTCGTCAAAGTCTCTGCATTTGCCATCAAATCTGGGGCAAAAATGAGCCAGAGAAGGGCCCGACGTCTTTAAAGCTGGTGTCTGATAGTTTAATGTTCTTCTTTCCAAGACTCCAGGCTGTTAAGTTGTGGTGACGGACGCATCGTTTTCATGTGGTGCTGCATGTCAGTTTTGGGTAAACTGAAAACGAGCAGACTGAAGTTTGCCACACAAACATTTCTCAGAGGCAGAGCTGCTTTGGAGGCAGAAATAATCTCTTTAGTTGGGTTACGGCATTAACATGCTGAACAATGGGAGACACAGAAATAGAAGACATAACTTTGTGTGTCTTATTGGATCCCATTTGCCACTCGAATGATTTCCCAAACAGCAGAATCTCCACACTCAGATAATGATACAAAAGACATCTTTTTGGTGACAATGCCATGATGTTGCTGTTGTATTGATGTCACATAAAGTACTGTAATAGACTTTTTTATCTTCCCCAGTTTCTTCCAGCCCAGTCACCAGAATAAAATGTTGGCATTTTACATGCTGTACCCCAGATATGTTCAAATCTCTACATTTAATTTGTATCATGTCAACATTTCTAGAATTGGTCTCATATCACATTCAGATGAAATGTTTATGAGCTGACTGTCACGTCAGGAGGAGGAGAGGATGACGTCAGGAAAATGAGCATAAAGAAACGTACACGGCCAACATTTATTCTGCTAACTGGGTCGGTTTCTCCCCAAAAGATAATCAAGTCATTCAGTGAACTCAAATTTCAGTGGGTGAAGCTAACTACTGTTTTCCTCAAGGCGAAGGAATTTATCAAACAGAAGCCCATTCATAAAGGCGAGCGGTAACATTCTTGCTCCCAAAAATGTGTAAGTAGCATTTGTGATCGTACGTTGTGCACTGTTGCTGACGGACGCAGTCTCTCATAATGACAATATATACAGCAAAGGTGAAACATTGGTATTTTTTGCCAAAATAAATGTACATGGCATCGACACAACATCTTTCATTCCATTGAGAGAGTTGCTGAGGATAGTGTGCTGTATAGTGCACTCAGTTTTTCTGCTGAATTTCTGTGAATGTTTTCTTTTGCATTGTTTTCCTTTAACATTAAAGAGGTCATATTATGCTTTTTTGGTTTTCTCCTGCACTGCCTGTAATGCCTGGTTTGGAGTCGAGCCTTTACTTCCATAACTTATGTGCGTCACTATGTAACAGGCGTTATATAAATATATATATTTATATATATATTATAAAATATATACAGGCGTACCACAGCCATGCTTACCAGCTGTAGCGGTGTCGTTTCGGATCAATTATAACGTCCTTGAATCACACTACCGTGCTCGGCATGACCCGCACTACTCTGCCTCTGATTGGCTACATCCTGCCTCTTAAGTAATGTGCATGTGCAACTCTCATCAGAGATTGAACAGAGGCGAGATGTCTCACTCCGTAGCTAAAACGGAGCGTTCAAGACACAGTGTGAAAACGGATGCTGAAGCAATGAACCATATGGGAAAAATAATGTGTTTTTGAAAATTAAACTATGTAAACCTATTCTAGTAGGACCCCCAAATAAAAGTATGAACCTGAAAATTAGCATAATATGACCTCTTTAAATGAATTTTAAAAAAATTGAGTGGCCTTTAGAGGATCTGCAGCTTTAAGGCACTTGTGCATTAGCTTAAGCATCTGAAAATTGCAGGATTTAGGCTTGATAGTTTGGCTAAATCTGCGATCATGAATGCTCTGCTACCTCTGTCTCAGAGTTATACAGTAATCTCCCCCCATATAATTCTCCAGGTAGATTCTTTGGCTGTGCACTTGAACCCAGACAATTATATGAGTAGCTCTGCCTCATCAAATGTTTGCATTGCTAAAACTACGATCTGTCGGACAGTGAAACAGGATGCTCTTTAGTGACAGGTGGCCCTCTCAGACCTCCAGGAGACTCTGTGGCCGCTCAGGTGCTTGCGGGGGGTCAGGTTGGAGGCGACAAATAGGCTTGTTGCACATCGGGCAGACGCTGCGGATCTCTAACCATTTGAGCAAACACCTGAGAGAAGGAGATAAATGAGAGACGTGTTAACTCTTTTTGTAATTTCAAAGGAAGACAAAGTACGCAAAGTTACACAGGTGGGTCGAGGCAGAAACTTAAGGAAGCAAAACAAGAAACAGAAGGTCTGAGGGTTTACTTAACAGTGGTAAAACAGGACTTAACAGACAGACATACAGGATATTTGCCCAGTTCACACAGGAACAGGTACTGGCGGTGATACAGGTAGAGAAATGTTGGTCACAAAGGCGAGCAAACCAGTCTGAAAACACTGTTGTCAGTGTCACACCTACGCTACGGGGCAAAACCAGGTCTCAGGTGCATAAATCATGCTCGTGTTTAAACCTGCAAGGACATATGTTGTCAAGAATTTGCTCGTCATTTTCTGCAGGACTCCCTGAAAAAGTTGCTCAACATCATTTTCTGAATTTTACCGCTACTCTGACTGCCTCCGCTGTTAAAGTCGAAGGCAGAAATCCATCATGAATTTATGACATTCCTTTCTCCAAGATTGTTTGCAATCTTCAGTCTCAAACATGATGTATGAGCTTGTAAACTGAGCTGCCTGATTGCAAACAGCTAAACAAATGAATCCATTTTGAAGATTTTTCAAGAGACGGTTGTGCATGTTAACAAGTACAGATCACATCATCAAATGATGCAAGAAAGTTTGATGATTACCAATCAAAGTCGTATAACTTACTTCTTGTGAAAAGCATGGGAACACGGGCACACTCCAAGCTCGTCCCGGCTGCGAAACTCTTCTAAACACACCGCACATGTTTGCTGAAAAGGGGGAAATGACAAGTTGTAAATTCAGTCCATGACCAACGCTCCTGTCACCTTAACTGTTTTCAGTTAATAAAGTATATCCTAATACAGTCCCTCAATTCAGGCATTATACAGCAGAAACACAAAACATCCAGTCAGCCTGGACACAATAATTATGTAGTATAGAACGGGGAGAAAGCATTAAGAAGTGTACTAAAGGCTACCGCATCATCATGGATCCTCCACCTGCCCTACTCCCCACACTCCCTTCACTACTCTCCACTAGTGTGTCCTCTCTACTGTTATATTCTGATGTGCAAAATATAAAATTGAACACACAATGTCGAAAGCCGGAAACCGAGTCAGCTTGCCTTCAAAACAAAATAAATGAACAAATAGCCAAACATATTGAGATTAATTCATGACTGTTATACATGATATTTCCTCCATTAGATAATTACACAAGTTTTTTCATTCTCTTTCTTACCCAGACTCAATAGAACCACTTTAAGAAATAAACCAAAAGGAAACACAGTAACTTAAAATCATTGTGTCATCCAGATTACATCCTATCCAAGTTTGATGAAGGCTTATGGACCTAGATTTTTGTTTGGTTGTGTGGTTATCCTCTGAACTTCAGTGACCGGAGTGACTCAGACGTTGATTGCATGTGCAGCCTGTAATCAACATCATGTACATGTATTACATTTAAGCTGTAATTGGACGACTTTGCCAACAGTAATGGTTAACATGGCCTCCCTGTTTTTTCAGCAAATTACAGATTTACTGAAGCTTGTTACAGGGGTAACTTTGTTGCTTAAAGATGATTTTGCTACATTTCAAGCAAGTCACTGCAGAGTTTTTCACAGTCACACACATTGTCCAGTTAGCATCGGTCATCTCCGTTCCTTTAAACTGCTTTATAACGGCGCACCTCCCATCCCCCCTATAATCAACTTACACCAAGCAGGCTCAGTTTCTTCCCCGCTCCTTTCAAAACAACCTGTTGACAAGAACAGATTTGTGAAAAAATGCATATAGTTCACCAGACAAGCAATTAATTAGTCTGAATTACAATCTGACACTCAAACAGGATATAGTCTTATCATATTACCTCGTTATAGCCGTACTGCTCTCTTGCACCCTGTCGCCTGAGCCTGTGAAGCACAAAAAAAGCAAATATTATAATGTGATTTAGAGTCATAGAAATTCTAATGTGTGCCTGGTGGCTCCATATCTGTCTTGCTGTGGACATGTCTTGACATGCTGCGTGAATCAGCTGAGATACTGCTTCAAGCAGTGCTGGAATTCACACAATGTCAGATTCAAGTAACAGCCTGTGCATCTACGCTCACCGTGAGTAGATCTATAAGACTTTCCAGGACATGCCCTCGTACGAGGATCCTGATGTTGTGTTCAGTGAAGTAGAATAAAATGTGTATTCAAATTTGAGACACACGCCTTTTTCGAACCTTCTTGGAAACGATAGATTTTTTACAGATGTTCTAGGCAAATCTGTTTTTAAAAGTCTTTCTGGCAGCCAAATAAGTTAACAAAGTATTACATTTCTTAGCCAAGATACAGCTCTGAACAGGTTTTTCCAGAAATCCTGGAAGCACACTGACCTACTCCTAACCTGTCTGTTATAGCCCTAAGCATCTCTTTTACCTTTGTGAACAGATAATCCAGTGGAGTGTTTCTGTGTGAGGCCTCTGCGTCAACTGCGTCAGCCATCACGATTTGTACATGTAAAACCAGCCCATAATACAACTTCTGGCTTCTGCTGGGCTGGTGGTTTCATGTGACTGATACCAACTGCCCCGAGCCAAGTGGTACAAGATGATGTCCAACTGGCAAGTCCAGCTATGGGTGAAGCGTGTGCTCACTGCTAAGACCACCGCCTTAAGTTTTGTTTTGTCACAAACTGTACTGAAGGTAGAAAATGTGTTCCCCCAGTGACCGGAGGATATAAACTTGCCTTTGCGCTATTTATATGTGTTTGTTAATCAGTTGGTTGAAAGCTGATGGCTACTAAAACTAAGGTGCTCGGCTGTTAAATTCAAATTTTAAAGTCATGCAGCCTATTGATATTTCAATCCTGATGCATTTTAATCGGAAGTATTTTGATTAACAATTTAATTTCTGTAAATGTCATAGATAAAAGCTATAGTCTAGATCTCTTGCTCTCCCCCACTGCAGATAAAAACAACAACCACAACCATCAAATGCCAAGAAGTTCAGGTATGCTCTGAAAGAAAAATACAGAATATTTCAAACTGTTGCACAAGTAGTTGAGGCAAGATGACAGAAAGTCGAAACGACCTGAGTTCTTCAGACCATAACTTTGGTATGCACTAAAGGTTAAAGATTAACGATCTGTTGTAGATGAATTTGACTGAATGATTTCAGTTTTTTAGCACAAGCCAAACACGAGAACAAATGTTGGCGATGTACATTTCTCCAAACCGCCGATATGTTGAAACTTGACATTTCTTCATGTTGCAACTTAATGTTTTTAATGTTGTCAATTTGATGTTGGGACAACGCTGTGCTTTTGGTCTCGTTACATTTAGATTAGATTTAGACAACACTTGTTAGGGGTTAGGTGAAGATCATGTTGTGGCCTAACTGGTTCTGTCGAGACAAACGCGGCCAGAAATTATGCCAGCGTCTCTAAAGAATGTCCACGCTGTTTCATGCTTACAAATTTTGAAATGCTATCTTGAAAAGTGGTCTCATCTTACTGCAACACCACCATGATCCCCTCCTCATGACGTGAAAGTCAGCTCATATGCATGCAATCTGAACGTGGTATGAATACAAATTTAAAGTATACACGGTTTGCAGAAACGTACAGTGCCAACAATCTCAACTGGCAACTGGAACATGCTAATACTGATTCAGTAGATCAGTCTGACAACTGTGTGAATCCTGTGCAGGAGTTCTTACTCAGCTTTGTACCTAAACAGGTAGCAGCAGAAGATGAGGCTGAGCATGAGGATGAAGAGGCCGATGCCCAGGATGATGATGTAGACGTTGAGCGGCAGGTGGAAGAGCTCTTCGGATGTCATCTTGCAGTGGGGGTCGACGCTCTGCAATCTAAGGTCACACAGACACCCTGAGAGGAAGAGACACATAAAGAAAGAGGTCACAGAATGGAGACAGGAGCAGAAGAAACCGCTAAATCAACGTGGTTAAGCTACCGGGAAGAATAAATCACATGGGAATAAGTGTACACCAGTACCAGCACAGTGCCATAGCAATCACCATCTTTTTTCACTGTAAGAAAATGCAGTATTTCCTCAGATTTATAGTCTTCTTCTTCTAGTTAGGATGAAAAAAGCTCTGAAACAGTATTTAGAAAGAGGCATCTGAACTATGCATTGAAAATGCGTTTATACCAGTTCATATATTAAGGCATACTTGTGTGGAGGCGGATCAAGAGTCAATTCAAACTTCCCACAGAGTTAAGTGTTCACTATTTTGACAACTGGCAATCGGACCGCATCATGTCCGTCATATTAACATGTAATATTTCACAGTGTTTTGAGTTGACTCTGTCTTGACACAAAGAACAAGGCACTCGTGAACATGGCCTGCTGTTGGTAATCATGCAAATACACATTCATGTTTTCAAATGTATTTTGAAAATGTATGAAAATGTCATTTTAAATGCCAACAGGAAACAAAGCTTCAGTCAGTCAATTCACATGTAAGGCATGCAGCCGTCATCACACGGCATTTAGAAAGTCAGCATGAACTACAAAGAAAAACTGGATGACTTTCCACACAAAGTGCTTAAAGAGTGTTTTACACATGACATTTAAAGACTGAACCCATTTGAAAGCATTCATAGATTGAGCCACATTGTTTATTGCTTGGAATGATCTTAGCATAAATGTTTTGCAAAAGTTTGTAGTGGTGTGGGTGAGCTTTCATTGTTTCATTTCTCTATGAATTATCTGATTATCGAGCTGTTTGGGTGCCCAAGACAAAGAAGCAGTACCAAACCTGAGAACTCACTCTCGTTGCTGGGACTGACTTACACACTCAAAACTGGGTCGACCACAACTTTGACAGTTTATTTTTGCCTTTCAACTTAATTTCTTAGGTTAGAATTACGCAATTGATCAAATCACTAAATGTAATGTGACGGTTTTCACTCTTAGCGACGAACCCACAGATTCTTATCACCCAGTTCTGCAGTTCCACTCAACTCTGCAGAGCATTTTAGCCTTTATCAGCGCAATGTTTTGGTTTTAAAGTCGCCACTTTTAGTTCAGTTTCCCCACTCTTCTCAACTTTGTTTCCAGCCACAGCAGGAAGCTGTTTTTAGCTAAAAAAACCTTGATGAACCCACTGTACATACCTACCCAGCAACAAACAGCAGACAGACAGAATTAGCTACTAGCTGGTAAACATAGTGGACCATTTAGCAGCTAAAAAGCTAATTATTTTTTCTCAGGAGTTGCTGGAGAACAAAAGACCTGGAATATTTTCTGTATTCTGTTTGTCTTCTTGGAATGAGGTATGACAGCCCGCTAATGGGTCCTTGCCAGTGTGTTTCCATGGTCCACATATGTCTTCACATCAGTCATATGCCACACATGGATGTCTGATGTCTGACAATCCCATACTTCCCCTGTGTCCTCCTCCTAAGGATATGGGGTAAGACTTTAGGCGGCATATGTGTGCACGTTTCGGTGTAACTTGTAAGGCCTGGCACACGCCACGCTGCAACTGTAAAGACTCGTGTTTCAAATTGCAATGTAATACTGCTTACTAGGTTTCTTGAGCGACAAAAGTTTTTTGACCATTGAGGTAAAGTTTAGATAAGGTTATTTGTAGAATCGCGTAATAACAGACGTTGAGGTGCATCATTTTCTAATTCTGTTTAAGACTGAATAAGAGAGAGCTGTGTAGAGAAAATAACTTTTGACTATTTTTTCCTGCTGATATATTTAAACTGCAGCACTGAACTACTTTTTGTTATTTGCTCAAAAGGGTTTCATCGAAGCGCCTGCCAAATAAGTGTAATTTAATGTAATATAAAATCAGAATGGCATAAATCTACAGCAATTAGGATCAAACTGAGTTACCATCTATTAAGGGAGAAGTTCACTGGTGATTTATATCCTCATGACATTCAGTGGTTTTATCAAGGGAGAAATCTTACACATATTAACAAAGTTCATAGATCCCACAGCAAAAGCACCTCTCCAACACTGCAAAGCCCTTTCATGTGAACTTTTACAACCATCCTTGCGTCACACAGGAATGTGTTCCACTTGCTTCTTGGCCGAAGACTAGTCACTCGCTGTAGTTTGAGCTCGGAGAGAAAGAAGTGATTTCAGCCTGAGGGGCTTGAACCGGGCACTTTTCATTCCACATGATGCATGCGAGCCTTAAACAGCTGTAGTTAACTATTTCTTAAGGTCAAGTGCCGCAACTTAGCACACTGCGGCGGTGACCTCATGGTTCAGAAGTCATTCTTTAATAGACAAGGGGTCACAGCAGGACAGTGTGAGTGGTTTTAGGGGAGGGTTTGAGAGAAGGTTTGGGTGAAGGAGGAGGCAGCTGTAATCTAAGCACGATGTGAGTAAATCATTGATAGTGGAGCGCTAAAAGGTAGGCCACTGTGCAAATGTATGCAGTCTGGACAGGACTGTACCTGAACACTGTTAAAAAGAAAAAACAGCTTTGGTTTCTACGTGTAAACGATCAAGTAGTAAGTTTGTGTGGAAAGTCCCTCATAAGTTTTAAATTTAAAATCAACTAGTACGATTAAAGACGGGCCAATAAAAACAATCAAATATGTAAGCAGGCAGCTTTAACGTAAGTTAACGTAACAGTTTCACTGGTCTGGCGTCTGTTAATTCTGTTAGCTGTCACACCTGGCAGTTACTTTGTGTAAATATTTAGTAACCTCTACGTGCGAAACAGTAGTTACCTGGCTGCAACTGCAGTTCTTTGAGTACACACATCAGCCATGACGGGTTTTGCCATCAAGCCTTTGGTGAACACACAGCCAGCAGGAGTTGCGGCAGAGAAAACATTAGGATGAGAGGCCAGAGATGGACGAGCATCAGATATCAACCTTAATTCACCTCACCTGGACAAGGTGGAGGGAAAATAGAAGCAACCCCATCCCCCAAACAGCCTGTGTGTAAGGGTAGCAAGGTGAAAGTGCTGAGGTCGCTCTTTACTGGTGAAATGAGGCATGGCAGTAGGAGTGATAGTGGCTGAGGAAGACTGCAAGCATCTGGCACTGTCTCCCAGTGAGAAGAAGCAACCCTATCCCAGCTGTGCCAAGCCCATGTATTAGCACAGAAAAACAGCCTGTGCTTCAGTGTAGTACAATAAGTTGTCATTTGTGGACAAGCGCAGAAGAAGAGTCTGAAGCTGACGTGGGTATCCTACTCGGCTCTGATGACCCAAACACCTGGGGCAGTAAAATAAAGCAAAGCCTCGGTGGTCTGAACATAGTTTGCCTTTATCACTGTTGAGTGAGCCAGAAGTACACTCCAACAACTGGGAAATAGCAAACACAAGACCGTGAGCTTGCAAGGTAAGCTCTTAAGCAAATGCTAGCAACTCATATAGGTGTAGCTACAGCTGGCCAGCCTGAGCGGCACAAGCCTAGCAGTTTGCAGGAGTGTCATCTAACGATAGCACTGGGACCACAGCTAGTCAGCCATTTCACTGCCATCACTGGGCGATATGCCCTACATGCTTAAAATTAGTTTGCATGTACTTGCCTGTATGTTTTTTATTACAGTAGTGCATTCAAATGGACCTGCTTTCTGCGTGCCGGTGCTCCACCACATGCAGTTGGTGCCCTTTTTAATTTTTTTCACCCCTGGCCCTCAGACAGCCTGAGTACGGCACTGGTGAAGACTGTTAGAGGGCAGAGCACATATGAAATATAACCAGTTTGGGTGGTGCAACTTAACTTAGTGATGCATAAATATCCACTTGCTAAACAAATCATTACTAGGCTAAGTCTGAACTTGAGGAAATGGTGCAACCGGCTCCAGAGGACTTACCTTTACACCACGGGACGGGACGCATCAAATGTGAGAATGTGTGGTTGGCAGACCCAGAAGATCTTTGGGGTCGTGACCTCTCCAATATAACAAAGTCTGGTCTCCACAGTAGAGGGAGCTTTGACCTCCACGTCCACTACTTTTTAGGATCAGACTAGTTGATCCTGATAGTTGATAGAGTGGATGTGAAGTGAGGAAATCCTTGTGGTCTGGGGGTTAGCAGACCCCAGTTCCTCAAGAAGACATGAGGCCCATCTGAACAGTGAAACCTCAGTCTGCATACACGATACAAACATCCACTTCAATTGAGAGTTAGTATGCCCAAAATCTGGAAGTGTATCAGGGAAAGAAATGGAAGTATTCCTGAGTTATCCTCACTGAAGGACAAAGAAAACAGTCCTGGAGGTGAACCTGTGTGCCTTGTGGACAAAAAGACACCAATATAACTGACAGTATGGGGAAATATACTCCTACAAATCCCATCCAACACTCTGGTTATGTACCTCTGGCCGAGCGCAGTCCTCGCTTTTTTGTTTTGTCTCCTCTTCAAAACATTGTCACGAGTCTCTCCTTCCCTTCCTCCTCTTCTTTTCCCTTCTCCCTCCTCTGCCCTCTCCTTTTAGATCTCCACGTCGCCTTCCTCCTCTCAGGCTGTGAAAACCTGCTGTGGCAGGAGAGACAAAGGGAAGGACATGGATGGGTTTCCCGGCAGCACAGCCAGCCAGGCAGGCAGTGAGGCAGGCAGTGAGGCAGGCAGGCAGGCAGCCTCAGTGTTCCTGTGGAAAGCAGCGTCTCATGTCTTCCCCTGCCTCTCTGCTCTGAACAAAGAACACAAGGAGGTATACAGTATAACACAGGAGGACAATTCAGCTAATGTTAATTCAGATCCAGGCTCTCCTCCCTTCTCCTGTGTTTTCTTCTCACAGTCACTCTCCTCCTCTCTCCTTCCTCGTCTCTCTCTTCTCCACTTCTCGTCTACAGCCCTCAGTTTGTAAACAGATCCCTGCTCATGTGATTCGCTGTCTGCAACGCAGCTCTGCTTTCACCGCCCCCTCCTTCCTTCTTCCTCCCTCCCTCCCTCCTCCCTCCCCGCCTTCCTGCCCACCCTCCCTTTACCTCTCGCCCCTCTGGGTTTTTCCTTCTACCCCCCTTCCTTTGCAGCTGCAAGCTATTATTGAAGTAGCTGCAGAGCAGATGGCAGACCAGCAGATGTGGAAATAGGTGTGGAGAGAGGCTGTGATATGATAGCTGTGTGGTAGTTTGATTGATTACACACTATTTGTGTATTTAATCGATACCAGCTCATGTTTAGACAAACTTCTTCCTTGTTTATAGAAAGATCATAACCTCATCTGATTCAGATTGGGGATTTTTGATCCATTCCCAGCCAGGCTGGACCTTAAACCAGACACTCAGGGGGCCCAAAGGTGTTATGTGTTAAATATGTTTCACTAATTTCACAATTTCACTGAAAATACATTTGTGCTGAATACACAGACAATGCAAAGTGTCAACAGGGGCCCACAACACATAGTTGCACTGGGAATGGGCCAATATACATAAATATTTAAGTGTCATCATAATTCACTCAGAGGTTTGTCCATCCAACCGTTAACATGGTTTATATAACATGACACATACCTTGGACATACAGTGTACATAAAGTTAATAAGTGAGCTTTCTCCCATATTGTCAATGCTTTGTCATGATGGTTATATACCGCCACTAAACAGTAACAGCCAATCATCCAGTAAACCTTATTAAGGTTTGTTTAAGAGTGAAATAACAGTATGTATGTATTTGGCTCCTTTGTTGATTATTATTCAAAGATATCTTTTTCATGAAAAGTCCAAGGGAGAACCCATTACATTTTTAAGTCGATCCAAATCACGGGGTGCACAAATGGTTTTTAATATCCCTTAAAGGTGCATTATGCAACAAATGAAATGAGAAGACGAAAGAAAGAGAGAGAGATGTGTGTTCAGAAAGTTAAACAAGATAGGTACACATGAGAAAGGAACATGAAACAGTCAAGTAGTTAACGCAGCTGCGACAGATGGATTATAAACTGAACAAATCATCAGTCAGGTGAGATGTGAGAGGACTCAGATCAGAACCTGAAGTTTGGACCCTCTTCTCACCTCGTTCTTTTGAGCTGCAGCTCAGTTCTGCTGCTGGAGAACTGCCTCACTGTGTTTGTTACTTGTTGCTACTTTATTTGCAATGCTCTCACCTGACCAACTGAACTGAGCCAAAGGAGTAAACACTCCAGAGTTCAGCTAAACCACAACACACACACACACACACACACACACGCACACACACACTTGGTGCACTGAGATTATGTGCCACATCGCAGATATTCAGCTCTGCCAATTAAGGATTAATACAAGGATTAATACAACCAGTGAATTTTATTCTGCCTCCTTTGCCGCTTTGACATATTTGTAAAACTACTATCTGCTAAATGATTTCAGTTATCAGCAAGTGATCGTGTTCAGTTTGAAGTCGACAACAACATTTTCTCAAAGGCAAAATGTGTGCGGCCCAAAAAGAAAGACAAATGAAACTGTATTGCTGTGTGCGCGTGTGTGTGTGTGTGTGTGTCTGTGGCAAGATTATATATATATATGTGTATTTATTATTCATCATAGAATCATATGCGTGTCGGGTAAGCTGGAGGCCATGTGACCACACAGACAAATTAGCACATTTTTTCTGGAGTTGCCTAAAAATAGAGCCATTTTGGGATAGAGCGAACTGGGAGATGTGAAGACATATAACCTTTGAGAAGTGTTTCATTTCATTATAACTAAAGTGGTGCTGAAGGAAGATAATTACTTGGTGAAAATTCTACTCACAGCTGGCAGGAAGGCCTTCACAAGAAACTGGCTTGAGACAAACCCACACAGACACAGACAGTAGTTAGACGGAGTGATGATGATGATGGAGAAAAAAGAGCGTAAGAAGTTGAGTTTAACAGAAAATGGGAAAAAGGACTAGGCTCCGAACTGTATTGATAATAATGCAGATTATTGAGTAGACACTTAATCTGTAGGCAAACTGACTATAAAATGAAAGTGTTAATCATATTTTATATATATTTACAACCTGGATGTTAAAATAGGAAATGATTCCCCAGAATAAAGGCAAAGGTTTAAATCAAAATCATCGTCTGCATGGTTGCAAAGCTGTATAGCATGTCCAAGTGTCTTACATCCAGCTATGACATGCTGAATGAGGCTGACATCTGAGTAACCAAGGGTCCATCTGGTGGCTGATGTGCAGAAGTGCAGCATATGGCTGACTGAGATCCTGGTAAGTAGCATTTGTTGACCAGTAATCCTTCTTATTGAACCAGAAAATAGAAGGTCATAACTCCACTAACACAATATTTAATTAAACAAACAAACAAACAAACCAAAAAACATGATATGCACCTCAAGTAAGGATTTTAAAGGCTTTTTGAGTTGGATGGATGCAAAACTAGCTACTGTTGACCTGCATAACATCTTTTTTTCCTCCTCAGTTTTAAGGGGTATTATGTGGGAAGATAGCAAATAAATGCTTGTTTGTCGAAATATATATGAAAAAAATTTCTCCAGGAAAAAATGACATTCATCCTGTGCATTTATTACATGCTTTTTGATTTTGTGTATAAAGGGAGTTTATATAAAAACACATGTTATTGTTAAAATGCAATAATATCCAATTTTTGTTGTAAAGAGATTTTTATTTTAGGGAACGCTGGATTGAAGCAGATTAAACCGGCCTAATGAGTCATACAAGCTCACCACGTTGACCTTGTGGGTAAATGCAAATTGAGACGTCACACTAAATCATAAACAAAACCATAAAATCACACTGTGTAAATAATTACCTGCAATGCTGTTTACTAAAAGACTGTGCTAAAAAGACATAACACAATTCTTGTTGCTGATCTTGTTGAATACATTTGACAATTTGAATTTTGGAGAAATTTTCAGCAAATGTTACATTTTCGTTTCTTATTGCAACAACACAGCATCCAGAGTTTTGCAATAAAATGTCTGACTCTGCAGAGATACTTGTATTTATTCAAATGATGCTCTGTTGTTTGGTTGATTTGAGCATGGACACTGTTTTAATCAGGCTGGCTGCTCTAGTGCTCTAGCTGTAACCGTCTCAGAGATCATGACGAGACCTTAGTGCCCGCTGCCGTCCTTGCAGAGCATGCCCCACCTTCTTGGCTTGCAAAGAAAACATCAAGGCGTCTGGAGCCTGTGTAGAGGCCATCTAGCACATCGATTAGCCACATGGCGGTGGACATGTCAGGAACTGTCACCAGGGCTTTTTTCCTCTCCACCTGTAGGCTCATAGTAAGGTTAAATCACATGGTGGAGCCTGCAGCAATAAACAGCATCTCAACCTTTTAAACACATAAGACATCATTTCTGCTGTTAGGGGTCTTTCTATCAAAACAAAAGACATTTGCAGAGCGTTGTGTGGGCAGGGCCGGGCAGAGCAGAGGGGCAGAGTGTAGGCTACTGAAGTAAAATTGAATAAATACATACAAAAATATAATATTCATTATTGTTAGAGGTATTCAGTTGACAATCTGTTCCTCATGTTGATCCCCATTTTCAAAGTTTGTCCACCATAGACCACACTGGTGTTGTGACTGTAAATGAATGTCATTTCTTGCTTGGATTTAAGAGTTCATACCTTCACAATGTTCACGCTTGGAGGGAGGAGGCTGAACACATGGCGCCTTTGACCGACATGTTCGGGGAGGTTCCGAATACAAAGACACGCACCCTGACAAATAAAAGGTTTTATTCAAATTCATCCAGGAACTTTAAATCAGACACAAAGCAGAAAAAATACAAATAAAACATGATGAATTTAGCAAGAGTTTGGATGCCTCTGTACCTGGCTGTAAACTGGTGGATGCATTATGTCCATCCGTCTCTCAGGTGGCATGCTACTACGTTTCTCTGGTGGGAGGCAGGGGGGCTGATGTTGTGCTCTTTTTTTCCCGAGGGCCTCTATGACATGCCTCGGCTCTACTAGATCCACTTGTAAGCCTGTGGTGCCATTCAGTTTCATCACAGCTTTGGCAGCATCATCAGCGTTAGAGTAAGTCACCACGCCACTTGCTAATCCATTTTTCACTATTTTCTGAGTTACGAAAGGAAAATATCATATCTTTACTATTTGAGAAAAGTGAAACAAAATTGTTAAAGGGCAGTCAATGGAACTTGTTTTTTACCAAGGAAGGTTGTAAAACAGTCACCTGAACACTAATGACATCTCCAAATGGTGAGCACGTTCTGAGCAGATCCTCAGAAGTATATTCTGTGTGATGCCACCCTAAGATTTTGATCATCTGTCAGAACAAAACATTTGCTTAAAACTGACATCTGACGCGGTAAAGACATTTTCAGAGAGCAGTTAGTACACATTTGCATTAATACACCCTTACCTTTAAATCAGTAGGCAGTCCCTGTTTGTCAATGTCCATCCTGTCTGCACAACCGTGTGGCAAAAATCTCCAAAAGTAAACGGCAGGTGGTGAAGTATTCCAGCACGGCAACAGTCAAGTTCAAATCAAAAGCCCAGATACAACAACAATGAATGAGTTTACATGCACACTCGTATCCTGTTTCTGATCATATTCTGGGTGTGGCACATCCCTGTATACATAACATTATTCAGGTTTCTGATTGCCTGCCGACTTCTGTCAGGGTACTTCAGGTGGCGCATCCAGGTTTCTCAAAACAGGGATATGGTCTTATCCAAGGTTCTCAGATCAGGATATGTTTTAACCTGTTTACATGCACAACACATTACCAGGATACTTCAAAAACCAGACCATAACAAAAGGTTTGAAGGTTTATTTAATTGTCATTTCACAACACAGTGTTGTACAATGAAATGTAAGTTGTTGTCTCTCTCTGCTACAGGGGAGATAAGCTTTTTTTTTTATAGCGGAGTGTTGAGGATGAGTTAAGTCTTACAGCTGCTCTGTGGTTTGGTGATACCAGTGATGTTCTGGGCAGTTTTAATCACCCGCTGTAGAGCCTTCCTGTCCTGGGCCGTGCATGAACCATGCCAGTTTATGATGTTTCAGGATGTGTCAGGATGCTTTTTATTGCTTCTCTGTAAAACTGACGAATTTCCATAAGAAGTAGAACCAAGTGTTCACCTGCTCCCCCTCAGCTCCACTGATGTAGACAGGGGTGTGACACTGAGCAGCAGATTAGAGATAGTAGATTGTTTTCTGTGCACTGCTCTGCAAGATCATTCATTTCCTCCCGATATAAACTCTCATCGTTATTTGTAATGCGGCTGATAATGGTAGTGTCATCCGCACATTTCACAATAGAGTTCTCTCGGTGTCTGGGAGTGCAGACATTGAGAGTCAGAGTCTGACCAAATGTGAAATATTGTCACAATCCCTTTTTCTGTTCCTGAGTTACGGTGTTGAATAATGACCAGAAAAGGGTTTTTGCAGAACATTATGATGTCACAGTGAAGTTGACCTTTAACCCTTTGGATAAAAAATGCCATCACTTCATCATTTTATCCAGTGAGACATTTGTGTGAAATTTTGCAATGAGAAGCATAATAATATGCATAAATTCTTGAATTATGTCCAACGACGTTCTGTGAGGTCACAGCCACCAATTTCTAATCAGTTCATCCTGGAGTCTAAGTTGACATTTGTGTTAAATTTTAAGAAATTCCCCTCAAGGCCTTTCTGAGACACCATGTTCACAAGAATGTGACAGACTGACTGTCCACCATGAGCTCATTGGTTTTGCTGATATCGAGCTGCAGGTGATTGCACCATGTGATGGCCATGGCTTTCACCGACCCAGGGGCATAAAAAATGGACGACTTTACAGTTTCAAAAGTGTTTATTTTAACAGGTTCAGGTTAATTCCACTGAAGCTGTTTCCTACCATTCAATCCCAGTATAATAGTAGCTGCACATTCATCATCAATACAGTGCAAATGTCGTTTTATGATCTGACGGTGTCATCAGTTGGACGAATGACCTGTGTAGTTCAAATTCAGTTGCAAAATGTCAACAAGGTGGAGGGGACATTTAGTGACCTTTCAATTGATAATAGAAAATCATCTAGTCTGTGTTTCCTCCTGTGGACATTGTGGAGCTGAAACTGACTGTTTCAGACAGAGGGGGAAAACAGTGCTGGAGCAATTGACAGTATGAGAAAACTGATGCATTTTGAACATTAATGCATATAAACCTATTCTCTCAAAATAAAATAATGAACCTGAAAATGAGCATAACATGTCTCCTTCAAGTGAATAACTTTTGTTCTTACCCCTGAATTGGGTCTTGACAGTATTGTTAGGTGTAATTCTAAGAAGGGTCCAGCGTAGGAGTACCGTTTGGTTTCACGGTATCTGGGATTATAAAGAAGCTTCTATTCATATTGATCTGTCTGCAGTGTGCTTGATGGGACCTTGGAAGTGACAAGTTACACACACAATGCACCAAAACAGCAAGCATGTGGGTGTGTATGTGGGTTGCAATAGGCCATTGCCATTTTTCTTTACCCTGGAAGGCTCCGAAAACAGGTTAATCCAGCTTTGATAAACCTCACAGATCAAGCATCATGCATCATGTAAAACTATCAACTACCACTGACTTAAAAACAAACACACTTTGAATTCGATTCCCAGAAATAATATTTTTTTCTCATCGGTGTCTGGAAAATTATAAATTTGTCACCAAAATATAAAAACAGCAGCACTGAATGAACTCTGAAAGCTGTTCAGTGCTTCTAATTATTTGTTGATTGTTGTTTGAGTCTAACTTTAAGACAAATATTGTTAAAAAAAACATATTTTGTACATTTCAAATGGTAACTTTGTGTGTTGCTTGTAGGCTGCCCACTTACTGTTGCTCTGCACCGCCTCAAGGATTCAAACAAGCTGTGTCGAGATGTAGAGGTCAGTCATTATTTAATACTTACTGCACGGGATGTGAAGTAAAAGACAAGTTACAGGAGACCAGCCTGCTGGTGTGTGTGAGTAACGCAAGCGATGCATATCTAATGAAATAAAGTGTTTGCCATTAGGCACTTTTACACAGGAGATGTTCTGACATGTAGGAAAGGCATAGGCAGAAATAAAATAAAATAAATGATCGCTTAATATTCATTTAGCTGCTTTCACTTCAGGGTACAAAGCCATTATTAGGTTATTAGCAACACGTGTCTCTGATGTGAAAAAGACAGATGCCATCAGCAATATCTACACAGTAGACTTTGTGCTAAAACATATACAAACATATACATACATGGCAAGAATAAAGCTTGTGCAAACATTAACTGTGAGCTGTCAAATCAAAAATCATCTTGTGGGACTTATTCTATAAGAATGCTCCTGTGAAGGTACGACGAGGTGCTCGCACTGGCACCAATGTAATCACTGCACAAGAGCGAACACTGGCTGTAGAGCTGTAATAACATTGGGAGTGAACCTGTGCTCAGTCATAACCCCACATTTTAGGTTGAATTGACCTGTTCAGCCAGAACCATGCTGACTGTCTAAAAATCACTATCCTCTTTGTATTTCCTCTATGTACAGTATAAAGCCTACAGTATGATCTACTGAGGCAGTCTGACATATAGCAAATAGTTTTGTTTCAGGCTCATTAAATAAAACTCATGTTTTCTCTGTAACTGAATGAAATAGAGCACTAAAACAGATCTGAAGACATGTAGCAGTTCATGTCGACCACAGCGTTGAACTGAGAAAGATTCAAATCAGTAAAGACAGAGTTGGACAGGAATTTTTTGTTATTTTAAAAAAAAACATTATCAATGTTGTTGGAAGAGCTCCATGGTTTACAGAAACGTATTCCCATGTGGAAGATTCAGCAACATATTTATGATTGTTATCATTTTGTTCCAACTGAAAGCTTTGACTGTAACGGATAAATTAGACTCACTTGGTTCAGTTAATTGTCTGTAATCTGTCTGTAGAAATTTGACTGCCTAGTAAATTTACTTTCTTTTTTAATAGGTCAAGTCATTAAGGGTATTATCTCAAGATCAGGAAAAGAGGTCACAGTGAATTTTAACCCCTGAAGAGTTTCAAGGATCGTCTAAAAATGTGGTCATGGGTGAAAAATAATACTAAGGACATGTCAAGAATGTGTCTTGAACTGACATCTATACTTGGTATGAGCTAATGAGTTCACAGGGAGTGAAAAGGGAGAACAGAAAATGTTGTATGGCAAGTTACAGCTTGTTAAACTGGCAAACCAGAACACTATATAGTATTACATTTTCAAATAGATAGCAGGTTCCTGCAAGGCTCTCTGTCTGCACACCAATTTAAACTAATCTAAGCTTTTGTTTGGTGAAAGGCTAAATTTTGGATTGGACAAATCCACCAAAATAATTTGCTGGACCCAGAAACCCCGAGCCTCTTTGTGAGTGTAAACCCAAACACGTTATGACTCTTAGGCTTAGAAAGACTTTAATATCCTTTTAGAGGCAAAATAATGGTACCTTGCCTTTGGCAATAAGTGTCTCAGTACTCATTTAAACCTGATACAAGTGTCACAAGTTTACAGGGGCATGAAGTAACACCTTCTGTAAGTCCCTAGCAAATTGTTTTTTTTAATGGGAGAGAAATGAAGAGCATATGTAAGTGAGTCAATGCTTATTTTGGCCAGGACATCTCTGCAGCGCTACAGTACTTCATTATAATGCTGTGTTGTCACATAGCTTCTCGCAAAACTGGATATTGCTCTTATTGTGCAGCCTCACTCTAAGTTGATTTGTTTCCTTTATAAATCCCCAGTAGAGGGAGCTCCATGATCACAGGACAAATGCTGTGCTTTCATACACCTCCAGTTGCAGAAGATGGCGCTGTTATTTGTTGATATAATGTCCTGACTAAAGCATGGACTGGAGTGGCAGGCTCATCAGAGGGCAGCTGAGAATTCTTGCCTTATTTCACAGAAGTTATTTCCTGCACTAACTATCACCAAGTATAAGCACTTAAAATTATTCTACTTGTTTAAACAGTCCGGGAGACCTTGAAATATAGCTAACTTGTTGACTTTTGTTGTGTGTCGAAATGGTGTTATTATGCGATACAAATGAAACCGTGCACCAATTTTCATTTCCCTTTCACTGTTGAAGTCTCATTTACTGAACATTCAGGCACTGGGTCAACAGCAGTATGAGCCAGAACAACAAATTACAAGTTTTTTTAGCTGATTGCCTCATGGAGGTCAGCACCCTAGTGTGGTGCAATGATAATATATGTAAATGCACTACCATGCCCTAACCAGACAGAACAAGATTTAACCAGCCTACGCCTGACAGAGTGCTGCTTACCTCCAAACTTCACACATGTGTAACAATAAATTCCAGCACTGCACTAACAGCTCAGCGCTGTCGACAGTGAGGGCCTGGAGGCAGTTGAGTCCTGTTGAACAAAATCTCTCTGAATGAAACACAGATTTTTATGGTCATTTATTTTTAATTATGTCTGATTGATGTAAACTTTATAGAGTGTGGCCTACTTTGATTGAAAGGCAGATCACTCCTCTGAAAATAGAGCTGATGTTCAGGCTTTATGGAGATCAATTTTTATGAATGACATGAGTTGTGACATTATTTTACTCACTATGACTTCACTGCGAGTGACCACACCTGAACCCAACATTCTCTAGACTGGATGCAGATGTATGTTTATTTGCATTCATAATATGTAGTTTGAACATTTAGGATTAAATGGATGGGCATTGAGAAAACATTATTTATACAGTAGATTAGATAAAAACATAATGGAGGTCTATCTTGCATGTTTTTTTTTTATTGCAAAATCGAATATCACAGACAAAATCACAAGCATGGACAACTGTGAGCATACAGAAAATGTAAATGGTAAACCACAATATTTAAAGCATCTAGCGGACACAGGACAGTGTGTGTGTGTGTGAGAACCTATATTAAAGGGTCACTATGTAGTTTTGAAAAAGAAATTCAAACTCAGAATTTTAATATTTAGAAATATTTTCCATAACTGAATAGACCAGATGTTCTCAGAGGAAAATAAGATCCACAGATCACTGTTCAAAGCTCGAAAGGTGGCAGGGTCCGCCAAATATAAACAAAGTAAAACAGTATGTAATTGTGTTGTCTGTTAGGGTCAGTTTGTTTATTCAGTCATGAACATGAAGAGAGTTTGTTTAGACATAAAAATCAGTCAATGAAGATCTATCTCTTTCTTCCCAAAAACTACACAGTGCACCTTTAATGCCTCATCCCACATGCTGTATGTCATAAGCTGAACTTCAAAACACTCACTTCTCTATTCCTGAAAAGTTGGCTGACCTGTTTGTGTCTTGAAGTGTGTGTTTTCTTGCAAGAGTGTTGGATTCTAGGAACGTGACGGCATGGAGGGCAAAGCAAATGGCATTCATGAATCAACACACAGATAATGGGCTTTGAAATTGTGTTTGTTAATAACAAAGGCTCGGATACAGGCCGACTGTCTTGAGGTGCGAGGCTGATCCAAGGACACTGTCACACCAACAGTGCACTGAGATGAAACATGTATGCATAGGGAACTTTTATTCCATAAGAAAGGCATGATTACTCTGCACCTGATTCCTACATTGGCAATCAGAAATCAACTTGTAATGCATTGTGGGCATTAGAGCATGTGCTTTGAGTTGATTTATTATAATGCACTAGTTTTAATGACTAAAATGTGCAACAACTGCAAACAAGGTTTTGTTGCAATCATACTGATATGCAAAACATGAAAAGGACAAAATGTCATTTGCTTTTCAATGCAACAGAACAGAAAACAGAGCTTAAGAGACTTAGCACAAACAGCATTTCAGCAGCACACCACTTCAAAATATCATGAACGATTCGTACGTGTTTCTATGGGGGTCGCCGATCGAGACATAAAGAAATGAGTGGCAGACAGTGTTGCTGGGTAAAGACTCAAACGCCCTTCGAAAAATCCTTCCTGAATGACTTTACTGGGTTGTGTACTGTCTCCACTACACACCAAATCCAGTATTTTTCCATCAAGTAGCGCGCTGGACCACGTGACCACAAAGGAGAGAGAGAGAGAAAAAAAAAACGCTGTCATGTTTGCATCCTCAATTGACAGCGGTGCACACTGTACACTGCCCTCAATTAGCACAATAAACACAATTCTCCCACAATTTGTGTGCCTCCTCTGTCACTTGACACCACATTTATGAAAGTCCGGCGCTCACTTTGTTACTGTCGCCCATTCGGGAAACAGATTCTCCTCCAGGTCGTTTTTCTAACCCCGTGCGTTCATGATCATGTAACCACTCCCACTCGTGGCTGGTGGAAAATTACCAGCTTACAAGCAACAGGCAAATGAATGGTACTTGCGGTTCATCACATCATTCAGCTCAAAAGTGTACCTGCATGCCCGCGGCCGATTTGTTTTCGGGGTGTAGCACAGTTAAAAGTAGGTGAAGCTTTACAGAGAGTCTTAAGTGGATACAAAAGCATTAGTTTTATGCCTCGTAATGTACGCACGTGCATGAGTGCCACTCGGCATTTACATTAATGAAGGTAATGTATAACTTGACCCGCAAGGAATAGCAATAAAACAGCGGGTCGCTTACTTATTCGCTATTCTGATAAGCGGAGTCATGTACAAGTCCACTCTGCATGGGAGTCTGCCCTCTTTTTCTCTCCGGGCGGAGTAGTCGCGTGGGCGCTTGAGCGAATTGAAATAAACAGACAGGCCGCTCGTCCAATGGCGCGTCAACGAGGAAGTCTCCGTCGAATCCGCGGCCAATCACAGCGCGCGGTGGGCGTGAACCCAGTCCAAACTTTACGCGGCGCCATCGGCTGAAAACTAAACCGAGATGGAATCTCCCAGTCTGAACCGGTTTCAACCGGTTGCGAGTTAGTTGCTTGAGAGAGGAGAGGAGGCGCAGGCACACAACCTCTACACCGCCCCGCTGGAAAATTATTAGAGTAACGAATTAATTAGTGAATCAAGGTTTACTTTGTTTCGTAAAATGTATCGGAGTGACATATTGCTGGGTTTGCCGTGATAGTAGTTTTGGGATCCACATCAGTGGTTCTTACCAGCCAGACATCACTCACTCACTGCTGGAGCTGGAGATAGTCAACGCTGCAGAAATAGGAAATCCTTTCTAATCAACAGTGATACTGAAGTACTCACTATATCTTGTAGCTTCCTTGGCAAACGCCACTCTTTTCAGTCAGAGCCTCGGACTTTAGGTAGGTAACTGGAGTGAAGTGCAAAACCTGCCATGCTGTGATGAATGTTTCTTGGCTTTACCTGTGACGGAAATAAAATGCATTTTTCTATACTGTGGGTATTAAGTTACGCTATCTTGTAGTGTGCATAGCCTGCCACAGTGCTCCTGAGAAAGGCACGCTAATTCAGAATGTAATAGCATCAGTGGGGATCACGAAATAGCCTTCGACTGTCCGCTAGCTAGCTCTGGCCACTTTACAAGGATTAGCTAACGATGGCTGTCAAGAGAAAGTGCTTTAACTTAGCGGAACTAAATGTATAAGTAACCGAAGCTGCATCTAGTAAGGTTACGTGCGACACTGCAGATGAATAAGTAGCCAAACGCTGTGTGACTAAATCCGTGCCTCTCCCACCACAGCAGCATCACTCGTGTGCGTGATGTGAGCGGATGTCAAGTTGATGTTGCTAGGTACTTAGCAGTGGCCACTGTTAACTTTATCTCTGCGTAATGTAAAGCGTTTGTGAATGCCACCGTTGGGGGCAAACCGCTGCCAGTCTTTCTTGAGCGTAGCCGCAACACGAAGCGTCAACTTCCCTAAACAGCGTTGCTAAATGACAGTGAGTAAAATGCATGTATGGGCTGGTATCCTCGGTGGGAGTGGTTGTAATCGGCGCTGAAGGACCACATGTGAACTGTTTGTGCGACACACTGCTAACAGCTAGCTAGGAATACGGCGTAACGGCTAGCGAATCTTAGCATGTTTATGAGGTGCGCTAGCTCCGCGTGCATGCTGTTTACGTTAGCGACGTTATAGGTACCGCAGGTCAGCTGTCAACATAGTTGTAAGCTGCATTCATTATTCATGTTTTTTCTTTCAAACGACGGCTGCTCGCTCCTTGTGTTGCGGTCGGTGTTTGGAGGAGTGAGCTCCGTCACTTGCAGATGTAAACAACGTGACGTCGCCTAGTATATCCGGCACGTGGGTCGGATAACCTTCTTAATATGGTCGCAGAAAGAAGTGCTTGATTAGTAGATCAGAGTAGGCAATATGGACGGACTGATCTCCCCAACCCGCTTATTTCTTAGTTGAATCTATTGTTTGTTTAAGCCAACGGGGAATGTCATTGACTTGGGTAATATAAATGGTGTACTCAGCTGTTTTCAAATCAATATTAACCTATTTCTGCAAGATAGTGTGGTGCCAGTCTGGTAAAAGCCCTCCTGCTACCAATGAATTAAGGAAACGTGATGTTTTGCACATTTGTACTGTCACAGTCTGGTGTTACCAGCCACTGGTTGTGATAATTACGTTAATTTGTCTTTGAAAGTCTCGACTCCTGGGGTAGGCCAGAGCACCGTGTCCAAAGTATTCAGCTGAACTGACAAAGCTTTCCTTTCCTTTGTATACCTTTTTGAACAGTGACAGGCTTGTGACACCATGTGCTTCACTTCTTAAAATGACAGCTCACTGGTGGATCTAGGGGGATTTTTTGTTTTAGTGGTCAGCTGTTGGGAATTGTTTCTAAACACACAGTTCACATGACTTTGCCTGTTGAATGTGTTTTGTGCACTCACAACCCCTCCCTCTGCTGTCCTTGTTGCAGAGCTCTATGCCAGCAATTATGACAATGTTAGCAGACCATGCAGCACAGCAGCTGCTGGACTTCAACCAGAAACTGGATATCAACCTGCTGGATAATGTGGTGAACTGTCTATATCATGGGGTGGGACCACAGGTACGTTGTGAAGCATGTACAAATGCTTTATAGGCCATCTGAAAGTATGTTGTTGTGTCTACCATGTTTATACTTTTTGACTAACAAGTATTTTATGCCATAAGTCCTCTTTATCTAAATCTGTCAAGTAGGCTGTTCAGTCCTTGTATTAGTATGTGCCCCGAGTGATCTGATCACAAGTGGACAGCTCTAAGTACAGGTGTGAATGCCCCCAAGACGCATTGAGGACTCATTTGAGATTCGATCACTCAGACCACATTCAGAGGCGGCCTGGGCCACATGTGACCGCATTCTTTAAGCAGTGTATGTACTCACAAGTGTCCTGGGCCACAGTGAAGGACCACCTACTCAACTGATGTCCTCCGCACAACAACAAGAAGCCACAAGGATAGGCAGAATGGATTACGCGCTGTCCGATTTTCACGTGATTCACTGTAATGCAAGCTACATGTTTGGGCTCTCTTAGCCTGCCAGAGTTGGCAGCAGATGTTTGTGAAAACACTGTTTAACTAACCGTTGAATTCGTAACCGCAATACCCCCCTAAGAGTTGTTAAGTGAGGAGAAACTTAACAAACTCTGTAAAACATTGCTTTGTTTCTTATAAACTGGCCGTTAAATGCAGAACATTAAGTTGTTTTTTCCCTTGTAAAAGTGTCAGTTTGCAGTGGCGTCGCTGTACCAGCTTGTCTGTTTCCATGTCTATAGCGCCTCTTTCTTCCCAACAGCTATCCGAACACACTGTTTCAACCGATTTCATCATTCAGACAAAATTTATTAAAAAAACACAACATTTTATAAACCGTAAACACGTCAAATTTTTTACAAATACAGTCAACAGTAACCAATTTAGGCAACTTTGATGCCTGTGGAGAAAGTCCTCGGACTCCCTTTAAAAAATCACTCAATTTTGTGAGTTGCTGAGTTAGGAGGAACATTATAAACGTTGTGAAATGCGGTCAACAACACACTGTTTGGTCTTTCTTCTTAATTCGACAAACGCTAAACATGAAGATATTTCTTTCCTTGTGTAAAAAACACTGCATCTGCTTGTTCCATCAGTGTATGTGTATATTTGCATATAGAGCGGGAAAGTGAGATCCGGTCACAACTAGTTACTCAAGACTAGTGTCGAGACGCATGTTAATGCCGGGGGTGAACTGACAGGCATGAAACTGTCCACTTGTGATCAGATCACTCAGGATGAATGTTGATACCAAATGTGAACAGCCTCTAGGAGTAACAACCTGGTAGTTACAGCACAGACCAGCCTACAAACTACTGTTGCTCTGTTTTTAAATGCATTTGCAAGTGTCTTTATGTTACCTCAGTGTTAAATCTAACGTGTCATTCATATTTTTTATTACAGCAAAGAATGGCACAAGAAGTGTTAACACACTTAAAAGAGCACCCAGATGCATGGACGAGAGTGGACACCATCCTCGAGTTCTCCCAGAACATGAACACCAAAGTAAGCCAACTCTAGTCCAAAAAGCATTGATGGAAAGACACTGACTTGTGCTTTGAGGAAGTGTATTCTATCACAAATACAATTTGCAATATAAAAAACAAAAGCGGGCCACAATGGGTTACTGACAACATGCTTTAAATTATATAAAATGTGCTATTTAATGGATATTTTCATTGAAAGCAGCTTTATGTACTGTGAGTGCATATTGTCGGTGCAAGTGGACCCAACAGAAGTTGAATACACAGTCCCGGTGGTATTTGTACTATGCCCTAACTCTAGAGCTATGCAGGACCTCCGGCTTCTGATAAAATGAATTCTGTTGGATCAGAACATACCAGATAAATATAGTGTCAGCAGCAACGCTGCTCTGTGTTTCACTGCTCCCTCTACAAATGTACATTTTGATCAGTCATCAAGAAAACGTTAATTATTTAAATATTTGCAATGGGCACAATCTAGTAAATAAGGTAGTCGTATCATAAATTATAAAATTGTTGCTCCTATTTTCAGCAAATTGCCATGCAAAATCTTAAAAGTTTAAACATATTTTTGTACAACCTGCAGGCTTCACTGCAAATGAATTACACAGGACTAAAAATGCAGGACAAGTCCAAACATTTTTGGATCTGCGTCAAGTAGAAAAGTAGAGTGGGCTGCCTCCATCCCCTTACTAGTTAGAAACATTGGCATAACCGTTACTGTTACTGTAACTGTAACTTGGATTTGGCGCATCAGTGTTGCAAGATTCAGTGAGTTAAAGTGTAATGATAATAAAAAAATTGCAGTAAATTGAGCTGCAGGCAATAGCATTTTGTCTGAGGGAACTCTTGCAGCACGTCATCAAGGTCAGCAATATATGTCACCCTACTGTTTCCTGTCATAAATAAAACTGGTGCTGTGCCCACAGCATGCCCTCTGACCAGTTATTGTAGTTATATTGATTATCAGTTAATATCTTCTTTATTTATCAAATTGATAACAGGTATAAATCGATTATCGATAAATCATTAACATCCATACCTCCGTTCATCTGTTCTATCATGTCCTCAGTCGGGGTTGTGCCTTACAGTATGTGTACAGTTAAGTTTACATTGTGCCCCTCCTGTGCAGCCGATAAAGCAAACTGCCCATGAATAGTGAAACCAGTGATTCAGTCTTCAGACCATTTCAAGGATTCACAATCCTAACAACACAAAATTGACTATGAAACTTAAAATAATCAAGCCTAACCCATAAATCTAACATTCATAATGGAAAATGATTCTATGCACTGAGTAGTAAGTGCAATGCACCCAAAACTTCCTCAAAGTACACAATATGAAATTTGCCTTTTTCTTTTTTGCTTGCCTGTAAGATTGCTTTTAACACTGACATTCATTACTAATGTCTAAGTTTATGTATCAACAGTACTTTTTTCTAGTTTTAAATTTGTAATTTGACAAAAAATAGGGTCATTAGAGGAAAAGAGGGAACAAAAGGTAAACACCTCTTGAATTCTACATTTATCTTGTTTCATTAGTTTTAAAAAGTGCATAATTTTGGAGCACTTTGAGCATTTGGCTTTTTCTTAGTAACTACTGTTATATTTGAAAAAAATGTAATGAATTCAAGCTGTGACTATTTGATATTAATCACAATGTTCCATTATGTTTATGGCTTGTAATAGGAAGAAAAGGGGTGTGTCATCCTGTGCCTCATGACACAGCTAGGCTTTGACGGCAGGCCTCCACAAGGTCTACCCTTTTTAAATTCCCTTTGACTGAATTCTGTTCATGCGTTTCTATTGCATCTGTTTCATTGGACAGAGGGAGGGTGCAGGCTGCAGTCAGTAGGATCCATTGTAGACAGACAATCTGTTGATGGCTTAATTTCACCTGTAGGGATCATGGCTCTGTTCCCGCCCCACCTTTCTCTCCTTTTACAGTGCATCCTCCTCCTCTTCTTCCCTCTGTTCCCCTCAGTTCTTCAGCCCAGACCCTTCAATAATGTGCTTTTGCCAGCTAAACAGATTCATCTGGCAGGTTAACTGCTGATAATTTCTCTCTTCTTACCTCCTGTGGTGATTTGTGCGAAGTGTGGCAAGTTAAAGGTGAAACAAAACACGCCAGAAATGTGTGCAGCACTCCAAGTGACACCTGGCAATGGTGCACAGTCAGTGTGCCTGTAAAGAGATTTCACCTTTAATCTTCCAGCACCCATTGTCTGTAGCTCATTGTTAATCCTGCTTTAATAACATCCTATACTACATGTCATTCATTTTTTTGGGAATCGTTGTGCTCCTGAATTGATGATCCCTACAGCTGAAACAGTCAGTTGAAGTAACACTAGATCAGAAACGAATGAAATAAAATGTTTTTTGTTTTGTTTTTTTCTTCATGCTTCACTATTCAGCAATCAGAAATTAATTCAAGGCATAACCTGTGGTTGGTCTTGCTGTTCCTTATGACACACCAGTTAATGGGATCTTATTTTGGCTTGCTTTAGACTTGAGCCACAATCTATATATTATGTTGGGAAAATTGACTCACATGGTTTAGGGTTGGGTATCGATGAGATTTTATTGGTTTGGATTCTGCTAATCGACTCTGGTACTTATTAAGTGCTCGTTCAGTACTTGGCATGTTGTTTGAGTAATAAAAGAAGCCAACTAACCAAAGAAACCTTTATTTTCAACAGATTTTAGACTGCCATAAAAAACTACTTGATAAACGAAAAGGATCGGTAGATAGGGTCGTGTTAGTTGATTCTGGGGCATTATAACTACAACTGAAGGCGCTGAAATTGCTGCATTCTTAGTTGGTGTTTAGACAAGTAACAGCCATGCATTAAAAAAAAAAACGCAGTTGCTTCAGGTACTGGTGAGACCATAAAATACGACCCTGGGGGTCTAGTTTGAGTAATAGAAAGCCTATCAGACTGCACATGGGTCTACAGGATGAGGGAGGAAAGGTAGCACCTCTGCAATCATTAAATCTTTGCAGCAATGTTCTTTAGAAACAAGGAATTGATATTACAAACTAATCTACAAGGAACATGCCTTTGCACATATGTGACTGACTGCAGCACCTTTACTGGATGATGTCGCAGCAGAAGTTGAGCCAAGTTTAATGTTATTGTGGGGTGACCCAGAGTTTTTTTTTCTGAAGTCCTCTGCATTGGCACCCCTGCCGCATTAACAAAGTTTTTCCATTCAAATCAATGAGGGGAGTGTCATTTCTCTTATGAAGGGCTAAAGTTGGGGCAATTGAGGTCTTACACCAAATTCGGAAGTATATGCTTCGTCATGATACTCACAGGGTTTGCCTTGCATGAACTTATTTAGAGCTGTGATTACATTTCATTGTATCTCTACTGTCTTTTTTTTAAAGCTAGCACCACTCTTGAGCTCAAACTCAAGTCTGTCTTACTATAATCTAGGCCTGCACGATATGAGGATAATCTGCGATGCTCTTCTCTCCTTCCTCAGCCATCATGCTAGCTAACCTCAGACTCGCCACCAAATTGACACCAATTAATTTGAGGGCAGCTGATGGCTGGTGGGGGCTTCATCTGATTAGCCAAAGTGGTGTGAATGCATGGCCCATGTATCAAGGGCTCCATCTGATAGGTCAAATGTTCTCATGCTGTGTGTGCATGGTGTGTGTTGATAAAATGATTATTATTATTTTTAATTGATTGCGTTTCAGGCAGTCTTTTGTGACATGTTTATTGCGCATGTTCATATTGCGATGACGATGCAAATACAATTTATTGGTCAGCACCACTCTAAGCGTGTGTGTGTGCGCGCGTGTGTGTGTGTGTGTGTGAGAGAGAGAGTGAGTGCACGTGTGTGTGTGCGCGTGTTGACACATATGCAACTGGTAAGGTAGTCGGACGCAAAGTTCAAAATTTGCTTGCAAGAGACTTAAATCCAATTCAGATTTTTCTTAACAAATTCACAACCAGCTCCAATTCAAAAGAAAGACGTTCTCGATGCCCAACCCTACACACTGTTTGTAGCATCGGCAAAAGAACATTTATCGTAGACCTTGTTGTGTCTTCTAGACTATTAGACTCACCCTTGGAGCAATCAGAGCCAAAGCTGGTTAATGGATTGCTGTCTGGTGTGATGCTGGGAGAAACAGCAGGACTTCTGCAGTGTTCCAGCTTATTGCTGCTTATAGAGATTTAAAAAACAAAACTACTTCTGCATACTACAAAATCTGCATGAAAGATGTGGTTCAGTCCAATCCAATTTAGAAATGCAAGTTATCACAGGCTGGTCCACTTCATACTGTTTTTGGTTCGTATTATAATTACACAATGCTTGTTGTTGAGTGTTCTCATAATAGCTTCATCCTAATGCTTCTCCCTCCTTGCATGTTACAGTACTATGCTCTTCAGATTCTGGAAACGGTTATCAAAACAAGATGGAAGATTCTTCCCAGGAACCAGTGTGAAGGTAACACTTGATTTTGTGGCATAATTCACAACATTTTTTTCTCTCAGTGTTACTGCCTTTTTAAATGTTGTGACGTGCCGTTGCCAAGTTGAGGACTGTTCCTCCTCTAAGCATGCTGGTTTGTTTTCTGCTTGACTGGCTTGCACTGGTCGCTGCAAGCCAGGTTGGATTCTGAACTGAAGCAGCTGTTTTCTAAAAGAAACAAACAAAACACCCCAGCACTGATTTTAAAGCTTTGTGAAGAAGTAGAGGAGCTTTAGTTAAAGTTATCACAGCACTTGTTTACATTGCTTTAAAGCTGTATGTGATTTGTTTTTGTGTGACAGTATGGTATATATTTTATGTTTGAAGGAAAATGGGACAATCACAGTGTTTTATTGTTTCAGCCCATTCATCTTATTGTACCCATAGGAGTAAGAGAGGCAAGTTACTGGCATGGATTAATCCCTGCCACAGTGTCTTTTCTCAAAATACCGCCACGAGTTGCCAAGATCACTAATTTTCAAATCTTACACATTAGATTTTTTATTAATAATTACTATGGACATGAAGTATCAAATTCTACTATTTATTTAATTAATTTCATATGGTTATGACAAAAATGTTTTACATTTTTACACTATTGCCTAATTGCAAATTCCACCTTATCTCAACACAACTTCTTGTTATCTTTTTTAAATAAAATTTATTGTCCTTTATTACCACCCAATATTTTTTTTGATTTTAATGATACAATTTGATAATGGTCTAAGTGCAAATCAGCTGATTCTGCCTCCCTCCATTCTTCTATAATTTTGCTCAAAAATTAATTTTTTCCATTGAACTAAGACTTCCCTGCTTCTGACCGTAGATGCCTGAATTTTGTTCAAGTGGCAAACCCAGTGCAGGGCGACCGGCAAGTATGTCTTTTCCCCCTTGTGTCAGAGTATTTCCTTGTTTTCGGCTCCGCTCACTACACCGCAGCACACGATTCTCAGAATTGAGTATACAGTATAGAAAGAAATGCGAGGGAGCTGAAAACACATTTTTGAAGATGCTCTGCTCACGTTGACAATTTTGTCTGTCTATAAAAACACGTGGGGAAATGTAGCTTCCACTGAACTGACCAAAACTTTTGCCCTGTAGAAGTTCAGCGGCAGCTGCAGCCCACATCCATGTGTTTATCGGCAGGCTTTGCAAGTTTATGTAAATGGAAGTATAAATGTACTGGGATAAGATAGTCAGATTCAGCTAGTTATGAGCCAACAGACCGTGTTAGGGTTACTGAGTAACCTGCTCCAGGCAGCTTGCTCATGTTAGGATGTATTTACATTAACATATTGTATTGGTGCATGCTAACAGTGTTCTTCTGATATTTGTGTGTTTGCCAGGTATTAAAAAATATGTTGTTGGTCTCATTATCAAGACTTCATCAGATGCATCAAATGTGGAGGTGAGTAAAATCTGACTGTAATTTACATGGGGGGCATTAGATGAGGACTTCAACTTTAACGGAGAAAGTTGGCAAAACAATTCTAACTTGTGCACTGATGTGGTCTAAAATTTTACTTTCTGCTGGCTTTTGACACTGACGGCTATTTCTTAAAAATGGAAGTGAATCTCCTTTGTGATTTTATGTTTATGGTGCATCAGAGCAGCATGTTAGCAGTCAGTTCTCCGAGCCAATCGTAGGACAGCCATGAGTAATGCTGGTAACCATAGTGCTGTGTTGTCCAGACCAAAGACGGTGACTTCAGCTGCTTTTGCAAGTGTTTTTAACGAACTTGATCACACCAACAACCAGAGGGTTGAGTTGTTAAGATTGTGTTTAAGCTACACTTGCGGCATCTTTTTGTGCCTTTTCTCCAGAGAGCACAGCATTTGACTCTCCTGTACTAAACTAACATGCTAAACTGTAGGGATTCAACTCATCCCTAAAAAATCTTTCGCCTCTTTCTGATTGATGTCTCTGATTTTCTGTCTAACGTGATATAGCTTCAAAATAAAATGAAATATATTGAAATTCAAATCCATTAGTGGTTACAGCAGCTTTCAGAAAGTCACTTTGTTAGGCTGTTAGGCCTGGTTGTTTATGTGTGTATGGAGCTGCACAGCCTAACTCAAGTGACAAATTACAATTGAATCTTATTACCTATTAAATAGCAGTACTTTTACAGGTAACGAATACCAGCACAGAAGACAAAATATTAGCTAAAGTACTCACACTAGTGTAAAACTAGAGACTGTCATGCAATGGCATCACACCAGCTGTGACACCCATCGACACATGTCAAATTATGCCTTCTTCTTTGGTAGTACTCGCTACAATAGTACCCCTTACACCTGCTAACATCTGGCTTATGTCTTCAATGTGAATGGGTACAATCGGCATTAACTCCCAAGTTAATTGAGTTGTAACTCCAAGTAGTCACAGGTGTCAGGTGGCACAAGCTTCAATTGGCTGTAATGAAAACACAGCACCGGGGTGGACAAGATAATTTTCTTAAGGGCCTTGGCTTGTTAATACTTTCACATCTGTCTCCGTTCAGGCAGCGCTCGTTCAGTGCTGAGTTTGAAAGATACCTAAAAAGCGACAACTGTTATGGGGCGTTCATGTCAATAATAACTGAGCCTTGCTGCCAGCTGCCTGATCGATACTGCACATGTGCAACTGTTAACAGAGATGAGAAAGAAGCAAGATGTCTCACTCTTTCGCAACTTCTGTTATCAGCTCTAGAAAAAATTATGCGTCTAATTCAGAATGTCAGTAAGACTTCTCAAAACAAGTTTATTATTGTCTGGATGTAGTATGATCTGCGCTATATAATCTGCCGCTTTCTACTTGTCCCTGTTATTCATGATGACAAATGTGACACGCACAAAAAAAACAACATTTGTCAATTGCCTATTTTTAGCGTGTTTACTCATGCTTTAAAAAAATCTGCATACACATGCCATTTTTGGTGTTAAAGTAGTAAAGGTGGTGCAAGAACCACATTTTTCCATTATTACTCACACACACATACACACCCATGGTGAAAACGATACCAGCCCCACTGTCGCTGCTGATAAATACAAAAGTGAAACTGAAAGAAAATTAAACTTAAAATGTACCTTTAAAAACTAAACAGTGGACACTGTTTATTACCAGTTAAATATTATTAGGCAAACATGTTTGTTTTTGACTAGAGTTTAGCCGGCAAAGGTAACCTTGAAAAGGGTTAGGGTTAAAATCAAACCTCTGTCTGTCTCTAACTGATACACTACCACTTGAACATTAGTAACTGATAACCAACCTCATGCTGAGAAAGCAGCGCTCCAGACATGTTTCACGTGATTACAACTCTGCACATTAAACCCAACTGGACAGACTTTTCTGAAGTTATTTGGATTAATTGAAACAAGTTGACCATACTGTCTTGTCTGAACAGTAATTGGGTTGAATTGAGGTTTCACGTTCAGGTGCAAGGATTCTATAAATGAAAACCATAATTTGTTGCAGTGTGATATAAACTATCATACTTGTGTAGTTTAATTACTCACTTTTACTAAAGGCTTTGATTCTATGAAACATTAGATTTATGACAAATTTTATTTATTTAATTAACCAGTCCTAAAGCCTCCTTTCAGAAGTGATTGTTTAACTCTTAATTATATTGTTGTCATTGTTTTTTTTGTCATACCATCCTTAATTGTCTCGCTGTTTGATTTGTGACCGCTAACCTTTCATTTTGATAGTTTTATTGTATTAGATTTCAAAATGTTTTTCCATCTTCCAAGTTTAATGATGTGATGAAACGTAGACTGTGTGACTGGCACTCATTTCTCTGTCTGTTTTTGTTCTCTTTTGTTTTCTTAATAGAAAGAAAAGGTCTACATTGGAAAGCTGAACATGATCCTTGTTCAGGTAAGCCGTCAGTACTAACGACAAGTCAATGAATGAACTATTTTACCTCCTTTTGGAACCTTATCTCCGCTCTTTTCAAAGCTCAGAACCAATGTTGCTGCAAAACCTTAAGACGACAGAATAGTCAAAACGTTTCTCTCTTCTTCAAACTTCAAACATCGTTTTTAACAATGTGCTTTTACATTGTTGCATTGAGTGTGCTTAAAAGCCTGAAAGCGTTGGATGTGGTGCATTTCTTTTTACTCTCTTCAGACACACTGACAACTGAAGCATGAGAAACTTTAAATGCAAACAGGATACAAAGTAAAAGCACTTGATCTTTGTCAATACGGCATTAAGCAGAGGCTTTCTGCCTTAATAAAGCCTAAGACCTAGGTTTTAGATGTTCCTACCCACATTATGAACCCCATTTTAGCTGTAATGTCTATTCCTGTGTAAGTATATTGAAATCCTTGTGTGTGTACACATACCTGGCCAAGTTGATTGTGATTACACTGTCAGTTTCACTGTGAAGTTTAGAATTATAAATGTTTTTGTATTTCTGTTGGAGTTACCTAAAGCCAGTCTGCAAGTGTTTTAAATTGATCTATTTGAAGCCTAATCATTATTGTAACCCATCATTGTTGGTACCCCTGCTGTCATTGTCTTCTGTTGAAATACTGGGATGTTTTCCACAACTCCACATTGTTGCATGTGAGTGAATTGTGGAGAGGCACAAAGAAGTGGCAGCAAACAGTTTCATTGAAGTTATCCACATTGACAGCAAGAGAGCACACCGGAGCAGAAACTCAGTTCTAGCCAGCTACTCATATCTGACTCATTGCTGAGGACAATTGAAAGCCACCAACGAGTACTAAGGCACTTACTGAAACAGAGTGCACTATATAGTACAATATCTGGTCCTACTGAAGACTGAAATGGTCTTAGCTTGTATTACAAAGTGTATTAAACAAAACACAACAATAAGGCTGTCATGGTGGTTGGTTAGTTGTGTGTGGTTACTGAGAGTTTATGCAGATGATTAAAATGGAGATGAGTTAGATGCCTGTCAATCGTGATTTATAGTAAATGGATGAAGGCTTCTGTCTTGAGAGACTTAAAATAAACCAGGACTTGGTTCCAAGGTTTCTGCAGGTCCATGAAATCCTTGGAAATGTGTTAATTTGAGAAAAGAAATCAGGGCCTTGAAAGTTTTGGGAAATGGACATAAATAGACACAGGTAGAAATTTAAGTTCTTTTGATTATGGATGCACAATATATATCGGACTGATACCATTTTAACCCGATATATATTGTGCATCGATATCGGCCCGATACTGGGAAATTTATATTATTGGCTCTTTATCAGTATTGGTGAAATTCTAGCAGATAAATAGAGTCAGTGATATGAAGCCTAATTGCTTTCATTGACTCAACAAGTGCAGCATTTACAAACTCTGATACAGCAGATGGCCATTTACACCTTAAAAGTTGGTTTGCAATACACCAGTAATAAACAAACAGAGAGATGTTTTTACAGTCTCAGTGGAAGACACAGAATCACGATTGCAATTGGCAACGCATGTTCAGAGAGGACACAACAAATCTTATTAGAGCTGCAGAATATTAAATCGTGCATCTTGGCTCACTGCATCTTAGCCTTTCTTAGATCCAGGTGTGCATAAACTACAGGTTATTAACTACTTCTTAACGTTTTTTTTATTGGAATCGGCTGAAAAACCTTGGCAAGGTTTGACCCATGTCTCAAACCTTGCTGTACTGGGCCTGTAAAGTACTTTAAAAGTCCTTCAATTTGATGTTTAAGAAGTTGTGGGAATCCTGTCCTCCCTTCAAAAAGTGATTTAATGTTAATGCTGTGGATTATGGATTAATAGCCTCTCTGTAGCTACAGTGAAGAGGTCTGTACAGAGCAATGTAGTGATTAACAGGAGAAAAATAATAGTCTTTTCACTACATTCATAACTCTAATGTTGACATTTCCTCTATGTTAGGTAGTTTAGCACACCTGAATGTGAAACACAGCACATGCATATAAAAAAGAGATGGATATGCTGACAGTCTTCTTTTAAAATAGAATTTCAGGATCATCAGGGTCGGTTTGAGCGTTCAAAGCTTCCCTCAGCTTTTGTAGTGATACTTTCTAACCTGAAGATGTCACTCTTAAATGGTCTATCTGACTCTAAAACTGTCTGTCAGTTACGTTCAGGACTCGCATTTTAAAATTGCATATGAATTCTCCTTGAATGTGTTTGGCAAGGCTGCCAGTGTTTATAAAATGTCACTGTGGCCTCATGATTGGAAAGAGGATCGTCTGAAAGAGAGAGGAGGAGAAGCGGTGTGTATTTGTTTGTATGGAAACATTAGGATGTAACATCCCTAGACACAATGCAAGCACAGAACAACATATTATATAACAAATGGTGTCACTGATAATTGTACCCTTACTACAGGAGAGCGCTGAATCCTGTAAACACTAGGCTGTAGAAATGAGCTGTTCACTGCCCTGTGCTGTCTAATCAACAAACTAGAGCCGACCACTTCAGGACACTGTTGAGTCATTGAGATGGATATCAGAAGGACCTTGAGACTGACAAATTAGAGTATAGTGACTTATTGGTGTCCATATTCTGAATCTTGCTTCTGAATGTAAAAGAATTTCTGTCACCTTCTTGATGTGTGTGTGCGTTTGATATATATGTGTGTGAGAGCATCAGGGACAGGCTCACTGGCTACATGAGTGACTTTGCATTAATGCCAGTGAGAATGAGTCACTGCCTGCGTCAGCTGAGCTAACATCGTTTTGGCCTTCGGGGACTATAGAGCTCCAGATTCCCCACTCGTCCTTACGAGGCTGTGTTTCAAATGTTTGTCCACATATATGTTGTATTTGTGGCAGTGTGGGCTTTTGCTTGTATCATGTGCCTCCATTAACAGATGTTACATTTCAGCTGTTTTACTACAATACGATCACAGTAACCTATTCTGCTAGAAAGCAGAAACAGGAGCACAGGCTTGAATTGAGATTTAAAGGAGGAGTTGTTATTTTTAGCAAGAGTCACAGATTCCTCCTCTCAATTTTTCATTTTCAGATCACATGTCTTCCTCAGTGGAAATGTCATTTCTGAACCATCTAACACCAAAATGTGTCTGTATGTGTGCGTAGATTCTGAAGCAGGAGTGGCCCAAACACTGGCCCACCTTCATCAGCGACATCGTGGGGGCGAGTCGTACCAGCGAGAGCCTTTGTCAGAACAACATGGTCATTCTCAAGCTGCTCAGCGAGGAGGTCTTCGACTTCTCCAGTGGTCAGATGACCCAGGTCAAGGCCAAGCACTTAAAAGACAGGTCAGCAATGCTGCATGTTCATAAACCTCTGGAAGCACAATCCTGTTGACTGTAACAAGGCTCCAGGAACTTGTTTTTAAGACTTTGCTGAAAAACATTTTGGTGTATGTAAATTATATAGTAGAATTGACCTACAAGCTTGCAGAGTGAGTGTTTCAAAAAGACAGACTTTGTGTAGAATTTCACATTACAGTCAGTACTTTAAAACATGTAACTTTGTAAACATGTAAGAGTCCACATTATCCCAGAACTTTTAAGAGCATCATAAAATATGATGTCAGTGTGTTGGCATTTTCAAAATTGCTGCATTGATCCAGTGATGTAATGCTGTGATCTGTATCTAACAAATTTACAAACTTCTTTTTCTGTGCACTGGATGTTTACCTCTTGTTGTTAACACTTTTATTACCACAAAACAACATTTAAGTGCTGCCTTAATTACAGGCAGTTGTGCAGTCCATTGTGCACAGCCTGCACAAACAATATAAATAAGCTGTCCAGTTAGTCTGAAAACTTTGTCTATTGTCGCTTGTTGGCCACGGTTGACTGTATTTGTATTTTTCAGGTTAAGCAACACTTCCTTTTATCCTCTCCTTATTCAGATGCTTACTGGGTTTGTAGTCTTTTGACTAAGGGTAAAGCTGTAAAAGTTAATATTTTGTATGTGTTCTTCTTTCGGCCATTCCGAGTCAAACCATGCTGCACTGATTTGCTTTACAATTGATGCAGAGTGGGGCCATGGTGCACGCGCCCAGCCTCCAAGTGGGCTGTGGTGATGTCCAACCCATGACGGCCGCCCTTCTCCCCCCGTTAAAACAAGTTTTTGTTGAGATACTCTACTCAAGTCTGTGCAGGATACCTGAGAAGGTCTGGGCTGATGTGCCCAGTCAAGCCGAGCTAGCACATGTAAAAACACAACTGCACATCAGATATCCTCTTCTGTACAGTCTGAATCTACTTGCAATTGCCAATGTCTCCATAATTCTTCTGTGGATTGTGTGCAGTAGCAGATCTGTATAGCAGAAACATTCTCATAACTAATACATCCACCACACCACTAAATTTGACTAGGCTAACACAACCGTTTTACACACTGTTGTGTCAGCCTTTGTTGAGTCACAGAGGCTTCGTAAAGGCAACTGTTTCACTTTGAATATTAGATTCATCAGTCAAAAAGACAATCTTCCATGCTTTGATACATAAGTTTAGGATTTTTCCTGCTGTGTTTTATTTTAGAGGCAACTACCTTCACTGAAATAATGACAACCTCCACTAACATTGAAAAACATTAATACACTTCAGAGGAGAAAAACTGACCTCCAGGGCAAAATATGAGAAGCCTAGACAGGAAATGTCATAATTAATCTGATTTCTTTCAACCGTCAACTATAAAACAACCTGATCACAGGAACCGCCTCAGGATGTGTCAGGATTAGCTCAGCAGATGACCGTGATCAATCCATCACATTGTGTTGAGACGGTTTTTACAGAAAGCATTGAGATGAAGTAAATTTGGACCTTTACAGGTTAATTTCAGCATGATTTCTTGAAAGATAAATTATTATCTGAATCTCTCTCAAATGCAGGATGAGTCTAAATGTATTTGATGCTTACAGTTTGTTCCATAATGTTTCTTCTTTTCTTTCAGCATGTGCAATGAATTCTCCCAGATATTCCAGCTCTGCCAGTTTGTTATGGTATGCATAATCCTCATCTCTTCCTTTTTGACGTCATTGTACAGTTTTCATCATCTGTTTGACACTTTAGTTTGACCTTCATCTGATTGTCGTCTCATTCGTTGCACCTTAGGAAAATTCCCAGAATGCCCCCCTGGTCCACGCAACTCTGGAGACGCTCCTACGTTTTCTCAACTGGATTCCTTTGGGATATATCTTTGAAACCAAACTGATCAGCACATTGGTGTATAAGGTATGTACACAGATGCATATGATGTTACCTAACAAGTTAACTTGAGCTGTGCAACTGAGCCAGACTGAATTGTTTGCTAAAGAAATCCTCCAACATGGATTTGGCAAGAAACCAAATCCGTGTTGTGGCAAGAAAGCTTAAAAATACCAAACGTAATTGCTCCGTTACACACACTGAACTAAACATCATCTGTTTCAATTGTTTTCAGTTCTTGAACGTACCCATGTTTCGCAACGTGACACTGAAGTGCCTCACAGAGATTGCCGGTGTGAGTGTTAGCCAGTATGAGGAGCAGTTTGTCACACTCTTCACCCTGACCATGTGTCAACTCAAACAGGTTGGTTAAACAAAAGGCTCTGATGATACGATTCACATTTCGTATTGTAGAGATACTAATGATCCATATCCGTTTAGATGCTGCCTCTGAATACCAACATTCGGCTGGCCTACGCCAACGGGAAAGATGACGAGCAGAACTTCATTCAGAACCTCAGTCTGTTCCTCTGTACGTTCCTTAAAGAGCACGGGCAGCTCATTGAGAAGCGGCTCAACCTCAGAGAAACGTTAATGGAGGTAAGTGAGGGTGAAGTCAGCTCCAGGGACACAATACAGTTGTTTGAGGCACATGAGAAAATATTGCAGAATAAATAAATAAATAAATGGTTGTAAAAGGTGTCTTGTGTTGATCGGCCATGGTCTAACTGGTCCGTTGGTCCTGTTTCAGGCTCTCCACTACATGCTGCTGGTGTCAGAGGTTGAAGAGACTGAGATCTTTAAAATTTGTCTGGAGTATTGGAACCATTTGGCTGCTGAGCTCTACAGAGAGAGTCCCTTCTCTACGTCCACGTCCCCCCTGCTCTCTGGCAACCAGCACTTTGACGTACCACCACGCAGACAGCTCTATCTTCCTGTTCTCTCCAAGGTACACACACTCCAATCACTCTGAACTCAACTTTAAGAATTAAAGCACCCCTAGCCTTTTTTTCCCTGGCATTTGCACACAGATTGGTTTCAATATGATCCAATATGATTAATTATTGCATTGTGTTGGATTTTTTCAGTTTAAGTTGGAACAAAAAATATAAAAGTCCAAGTACAACTTTACACATGCATACATACATATTTAATCAAACCTGGTCTGTGAGAGGATTATATATACTATATATTATTTATACTTTTTAGTAAAGACACATGAGATTATGAGAGCCCATCCGAATACTGTAAGCTAATCCCCCAAGTTGTATGTTATACGCCCATAGTCATGCAGGTGTTGCTGCCCTTCTCAAGGCTCATTCAATAAATGAGATAAATTATTATTCTTCATGCACTGTATGTAGCGTCCCCACACTTTTTGAAACAGCTCTTTTTGCCTGTAGTAAACCGATTGAAGCATTACTTAGTGACAAATTAAAGATGGCACAGCAGCGAAATGTTAAAGGATGCAAATGTGTTTCAGTTTATGGAACCTATAGTCTTATCTTACAGTCATACTAGAATCAGCTGGCACTGGTGGAGCAACAGGTGGCTGCTAAACTGCTGACAAATTAGTTACTAGGTACAACGTTACTGGAAAGCAGCAGCTAGTAAAGCAAAGTAACATATGAATTTTTTTCTCAGTGGTGATATTTTTAGTTCTATATCACAGTGTGTGGAGTCTGTGTGTGCGTGCATGTGTGTGTGTGTATAGCCTGGTATATTATCCTCTAACATTTATGCCCATACAGGATGCACAGCAACGTGTGTGTGTGTGCACGCAAGTGTCAGCGCAGTCTTGCTGCTCTGGGATGTGTGTGTACATGTTGACAGGTGTTTATCTCTCGTGACAGGTGCGTCTGCTGATGGTAAGTCGGATGGCGAAGCCAGAGGAGGTGTTGGTGGTGGAGAATGACCAGGGAGAGGTGGTCAGAGAGTTCATGAAGGACACCGATTCTATCAACCTCTACAAGAACATGAGGGAAACCCTGGGTATGATTTAGTAATAAGAGCACCAATGTCCACATCTACTAGCGACTCTGTGAATTGTCTTAAAAATGGGAGTGATATGATTTTTATACAGCTTCTAATTTATACTGTCCAATATCTTTTTCATTCATAACATTTTTTTCAGTTTCCTTCATACTCTCTAAACAAGATAAGCAGTTTTATGGATGGATGTAGGGAAAGCTTTGATTTTATAGATCAATCAATAATAGAAGTAATTGTTTATTCCAGCTATAGATTATACTGACTCTTATAATAGCTGTAAATCACCAGCTAGTGGTAAAATGTTTACAACTGCAGAGAGACAGAAAAGAAGACACTTTATAGTCTATCTTTTGCATACAAAAAACAGAGATGTATCTTTGCTTGCACTTGCAAAAAAAGATGCATTAAAATCACAATATAGCACAGTCATAAACGGGACACAATAGAAGACATTAACATAGAAACGCAATGGGGCTACACTAAAAAGAGCGACTTGGACTGTGTTTAGGACTGAGTCAGAAGATAATAAGCGTTGTGTGCTGAAGTAGCAGGCTCGCTTCCCTTACTGATTAAGGTATTTTATGGCAACAGGGACAAATCCTTTCTATAGATGTTCTTTTTAGCACAGGGAACTCTGAACCCTTTGCCCTGATAGCTGCAGATTCAGTTGGTGTTACAAAGGATGGCTGTGGTCCTCAGATGTTGCCACTATTTTGCTTGTGGCTTTAAGTTTAAAAAATATTGTACACATGCTGATAATACTAATGTACTTTTTGCTCTGTCATCCTGCAGTGTACCTCACTCATCTGGACTATGCAGACACAGAGCGCATAATGACAGAAAAGCTTCACAACCAGGTGAACGGTACCGAGTGGTCCTGGAAGAACCTCAACACACTGTGCTGGGCCATCGGATCCATCAGCGGGGCTATGCACGAGGAGGACGAGAAGAGGTTCCTGGTCACTGTCATCAAGGTATGTCTTTTCAGAATTACAGAATATACCGTACTTCTCTAAAAGTATAATTATTGATTCAAACGGGTTTTGATACCACTGTGATGCTTAAGAATTTACAAGCCACTGTATAGACGACAAAACACTGACTCCAGGTTATGTGTCTTTTTTGTCTCAGGATCTGCTGGGTCTGTGCGAGCAGAAGAGAGGGAAGGACAACAAGGCCATCATAGCCTCCAACATTATGTATATTGTTGGCCAGTATCCACGCTTTCTCAGAGCTCACTGGAAGTTCCTCAAAACTGTGGTCAACAAACTCTTTGAGTTCATGCATGGTGAGAGATAAGGGTCGTTTTTTAACTTCATGCATTGGTTGTGTTTTGGAAAGTGTTATTCAGTGGTTTGAAATTATTTTGTAAATTTTAATGGAACTTATCCCCTCTATGTCTCTTCTTCATCAGAGACCCACGATGGTGTTCAGGACATGGCCTGTGACACCTTCATCAAGATCGCCCAGAAGTGCCGGCGCCATTTTATCCAGGTGCAGGTGGGAGAGGTGATGCCCTTCATCGACGAGATTCTCAACAACATCAACACCATCATCTGTGACCTTCAACCTCAACAGGTCAGTACATGAACTCTAATGGGCATTGCCATCGATTCTTCGAGATGTATCTCAGTCACAGTATTATCAGAACTCTTATTGAAATCGGTTTCTCTTGTTGTGTCCAGGTGCACACGTTCTATGAGGCAGTAGGTTATATGATCGGGGCCCAGACAGATCAGGCTGTACAGGAGCACCTGATAGAAAAATACATGCTGCTGCCCAATCAAGTGTGGGACAGCATCATCCAGCAGGCCACCAAGGTAAGAGATTAAATACATGACCAAATACTGAAAAATGCCAACCAATATAAGATTCTACATGTCTGTGACAGATAAACAAGATTAGTGAGTTAATCTCTACTCTGCTGCTCCCTCAGAACGTGGACATCTTGAAGGACCCAGAGACTGTGAAACAACTGGGCAGCATCCTGAAGACCAACGTCAGAGCCTGTAAGGCTGTGGGACACCCGTTTGTCATCCAGCTGGGACGGATCTACCTTGACATGCTCAACGTCTACAAGTGCCTCAGCGAGAACATCTCTGCTGCCATTCAGACAAATGGTAAGGGAGGTGTGTGTTTAAATCATACAGCTGACTCAATAACATGTCTGTTGAGCTATCTCATTGTTGTTTACACCTGATGTCACATACATGACACTTGTTACACACACTTGATGATAGTGATAATAGCGAGCTAGCCGATAACCTGTGACATTGATGAAATGAAGTTGATGTCAAAGAACAGGCAGCAGACAGGTGAAGACTCTGGAGGAGCATCACTGAAAAGATGAGGACAGTCTGATGTCTTTAGCATCTCATACAAATGATCTGCTGTGTCTGTAGGACATGAACGTGTTTATACTGTAGTTGAACACTGCTGAGGCTCTTTTGTGGCGGACCTGTTTGTGTTGTTAAAACCTGTGTACAGATCTGTACACTGCAGAGACGTGTCGCTTCATTGTTGTTTAGGCATGCAGTCCTTTGTGTAAATCCAGCATGGCCTCAGTGTGTTGCCAGGTTTGAAAAATACCCCACTGCTTTCAGTACCATGTGTTAATACTTCATGTTGAAAGTGTTTGGAAATGAAAGATGAAGCTACAAACAAAAACTATCATGTTGTGCTTTTTTAGTATTTTGTCATTCAGTAAGGGCATTTTGTTTGTAAGCCAGGTCTTTTTTTTTTCCTTTCAATTTTTTTCTTGCACGCGCCTGTTTTGGTGACTCATCTCTGAGTGTTTCTGTGCTTAAACAGTATGAGAGGTGCTCCATGAAGTCTGTCAGTAATCATCAAGTATCAGATATTTTTGTACATTCACTGGTCGAGAAAGACATGGTGATCCATGCAGGGAGCCGTCCTGTTCAGCTAAACCAACCTTTTTGAGGATGATGTGTTGTTCAGCCTGACTATGATCTTTCTTTTTATAGAATAAAATGGATAATACAGGGTACAGGGCAAAGCAGATGGCTTTTCAAAAGAACAGAAACAAGACATTTGATTGTGATTGAAGCCAGACTCACCATGCCTGATAATGCATCCTTATCTGTAGGAATGGGCAGTTCTATTAAGTTCTATGTGATATCAGTTGTGATGGTGTTTCTGTGGTGGATCATGAAGGGATGGGTATTTAGGGATAACCCAGTGAATTAAATATCTGATAAGAAATCAAGAAAATTAATTTCCTTGATAGAAAAAGTCTGTAAATCTAATAATGCATAAAGCAGTCCTTCTCAGTGACGTGTAGCTTAGTACAACCTGAGATATGGTCTTAAAGGGAGAGTAACAGTAGCTTAGTATCTCCTCTCACTATTCGAACATCATCTTAAAGTGTTATGGTCAGCAATTTAGCTCAGACGTGCAGCAAACGAGAGGAATCGTGATGCACAAACATGTCTGCAAACGTTCAGGCCTTTTAGTTAAGCTCTTCACAAGAAGACGATACATTATTAGACGGACTGTGAGAACGTTTTCTTCACGTTGTAACTTCAATGTGTGTCTCCTCTTTCTGTTGCAGGTGAGATGGTGACAAAACAGCCCTTGATCCGAAGTATGAGAACGGTGAAACGAGAGACATTGAAACTGATCTCCGGCTGGGTCAGCCGATCAAACGACCCACAGATGGTGAGAAATCGCTCTGAAGTCCTCTGGAAGTTGTCGGAAGGAACAATGGCCCTTGTTTGGGATGATGAACATTCCACTGTAGTGCAAAGAAAATTACATTTTATACTTACCTTTACTAAAGAAAAGGTTAATGTGGTCTTGAACAAAAAAACTTGATATATTTTTACTCTTTTCTGTCCTCAGGAGATACTCACACTCTGTAGCAATCGATGGTAGACAGTAGAAAAGTAGAACTCATCCAGTTGGTATTTTTAGATCAAACACAAAGATTTAATTTCATCGTAGCAGACTTTACTGTTTGTGCCCTCAGCTGTGTTTTTATCTGCATAACAATTATTATTCATAGCGCGTCTGCCAGCAAGTACCAGTCATTTTTCTCATAGATGTGCACACCTTTTTGTAATATACCTGTCAGACTTCGCCTCCAGGAAGTGCCGTCTCTGTAGCAGCTGGCTGTGTTTTTTTCCCCCTCTGCTGTTGGGTGTTGATCCCTGCTGATCCCTCCCATTGCTTTTCCAGGTAGGGGAGAACTTTGTTCCACCGCTGCTGGACGCCGTCCTCATCGACTACCAGCGTAATGTCCCCGCTGCCCGTGAGCCCGAGGTCCTCAGCACCATGGCAACCATTGTCAACAAGCTGGGGGGACACATCACCAGTGAGATACCCCAAATCTTTGACGCCGTCTTCGAGTGCACCCTGAACATGATCAACAAGGTGAGGCACAGTTATGATCAACCACACTTACATTCTAAGTGGACTGGTTATCCGATAAATAACAGCTGCGCACAGTTTGGTTGACTGTTTTATCTGTGGGGATTGCTATTTGATCATTTCTCTAAACATGTGATACAGAGAGCGATCGCAATAAATTCATTAGCATTTGTCTAATATAATGGACATAAGGCAGATCTTTGACTGCTGCAGTGACAATCTAAACACTTTGAGTACAGAAGTTGATGACTCAGGTGCTGAATCAACAACACAAACATATGAGTTAGCAGGTTTCATTTGCACGTTGATAAGCAATCTATATCATGCGGCTTTCACTGCACTCAGCGCTGGATTGTGCACTTTGACCTGATGGGCCATTGTTGGTAGAAAGCCAAGATAAAATTTATTTAAAATATATATTAGCATGTGCAACACCATACAGAATCTTTTAATGACATGTAACAAGTTACATCTTAGAGGAAGATGTATCCTGTAAATGTATTTTCCCAGTATTTTCATATGCTGTGGTTCATGTATGTTTATATTGTAGTCTCCAAGCGAGGGCATTTTATCCTTACAGTTTATTTCATTGGCTCTGTCGTATTTGTATGAATGGTCGAAGGAAAACTACTGCAGAAAAAATGGGTTACAGCTGAAACATGGCAGTCTGTCAAGTTTCTCAACAGCTTGTTCAGAAAAACAGGAGGCAAACTAGTTTGAGCCTGCAGAAAGCCTTTAGAGAAAGTTTCCCATGCTCCATTTTTCATGTTTGAAGAAATGAACAGCAGCACTAAAAATAAAAACATGACCCATTCAGGGCCTGATTAACCCATAAAGGGACTCTGGGTAAAATAATGTGCTGCGGACCCGGGGTAGGTTACCTGCTTTGCCTGACGACTTATCGAATGATGCTCCGTTCAGTCAGACTTGATGGCCATATCTGACTCAGACTAGTGGTGCAGAGCCTTTGTAATGTACCCCAACCTAAAATGATTTTTAGGCTCAATGCCATTTCCAATTTTTGGCCCTACCATTTGTTTTTGAGTGCATCCTTGCCCCTCAGAACAGAGTAACAAGGGGTAGTGGGGTAGAGTTGACATCTCCCCCTACTAAATGGGACAACCCTTCACGACCCTCATACGTCATCAGTTGATGGCGGTTATGTACAGATAAGACCAGACATTTCCAATATGCCCCTACGTAGAGTAGGGGTCAGTGGTAGACTCAAGGGGTGCATTGGGACTGGGCATTGGTTTCTTTCATAGATACCTGATACTTTCTGATAGAAATCATCTTCACTATGAGCATTAACTGTGCCTAACTATCTTATTTTAGACTGTTGTGCAATTGTAGTGTCTTTTTAGGACCAGATTAACTGGCAGGTTGTTTCAGCTGGAGAGACAAAACCCAGGGCTTAAGAAGTCTGCCAAGCACTTGCCACACGACTCACTTCTGCTTGTTAAAGTTGTTTGTTTAATTGCGTTGAGCGCATCGTAATAAGTGAGACGAGAGTATCAACCAGACCTGGACAAACTCTTGAATTACAGTATGAATTAGTAGTAAACACACTGTCTATTATGTTTGTTCTACTAGAACTTTGAGGAGTATCCAGAGCACAGGACGCACTTCTTCTACTTGCTGCAAGCTGTAAACTCTCACTGCTTCCCCGCGTTCCTCGCCATCCCCCCTGCCCAGTTCAAACTGGTGCTGGATTCTATCATCTGGGCCTTCAAACACACCATGAGGAATGTGGCTGACACTGGTAAGGCTGCTGATAAACACGCACACACACATTTTGCTACATCTATTAATGTTCACTTTGAGCAACAACGCCTCGAGCATAAATACTAAATGGTGTAAAACAATCTGGGTGTTGTGTTTTATCTCGTCATGAGGACAGAGTGAGTCACAGGTGGGGATCAACTTCAAACAGAAAAAACACGTTTGTTTAGAAGGTGTACTGTGATACTTAACCTCAACAATACTGAGAAGCTCTCGCTGAAATTTTACATGTCAGATCCTGCTTCTTGCCCTCCAGTCACGTAGAGGCAACATCTTTCTGCTTCTGCTCATCCAGGTCTGCAGATTCTGTACACATTGCTGCAGAATGTCGCCCAGGAGGAAGCAGCCGCTCAGAGTTTCTACCAGACGTACTTCTGTGATATCCTACAACACATCTTCTCTGTGGTCACCGACACATCACATACTGCTGGTGAGTTCACACACTGTGAGCTGCGGGGACACCGAGCCGTCCAGATCTACTGAACACACCGATAAGAACGTCTTGGAAAGATGGTGAAGATGATGATAAAAGGGTGTGTACGTTGCTGTGTATCCTGCAGGTCTGACGATGCACGCGTCCATCCTGGCCTACATGTTCAACCTGGTGGAGGAGGGGAAGATCACTACAGTGCTAAACCCTGCCAGCCCCACCAACAACCAGGTGTTCATCCAGGAATACGTGGCCAACCTGCTCAAGACTGCCTTCCCTCACCTACAAGAGTGAGTATCAACACACATCAACACAAACACAATCTGCGTCGTAGTAAAATCCACATTTGTTTATCGTGGCTTTGTTGTTGTTCGTATCAGTGCTCAGGTGAAGGTGTTTGTGACCGGGCTGTTCAGCTTAAACCAGGACATTCCTGCCTTCAAGGAGCACCTAAGGGACTTCCTCGTCCAGATAAAGGTGAGGCTGTCAGAGTGGTCAAGTCATGTTTTCTCATTCATATGTCCCTTTGATACAGTCAGCCACTGTAGGATAATGAACTGGAATAGAGGAACCAGATTATTTTTTTTAATCTCCTAACCTATGTGAGGTTTTATATATTCTATAGCGCGATTAGGGATCGACCAATATAGTGTTTGTTTGTTTTTTAAGCACAGATGATGATACTTTGTACTTAAGGAGACTGATAACCATCATTTTAAGGAACTTAATTTGACTTCTTACATTTTCTGATACTTTATACTTCCACTCCACTACATTCATTTGATTACATCGGTTACTAGTTACTTTGCAGTCACAATCATCAGTAATGTGGATATAAGGATATATTCTGAGGCATTCATACAGCCTAGGAGCTCCTCTCTGAGTTTTGGGTATGTCTCGCTTCATCCCCAATGTTTCATTTAATGAAATGCATTAAAGTTGTCTATCCGTGTGTATTTGTTTGCTCAGTTAACTTTAGCTTATCAGCAATGTCCTGCATAGCTCCGACTTGTTTGTTGTCTGTGTGAGGTTATCAGGGACTACATAGTTAGCCGCTTAGCTGCTGTTTCCAGAAATAACATTTTCCTGCATGACCAGGTCTTTCTAAGTACAGGAGAGGTTTGTGGCCGCTGTGCCAGCTTATTGTTATTGTCAAACTGTGGGTGATAGACACAGGATGTGTTCAGTGTTTTCTGGTCTGATAGGTTCAGTTTGCAGCTATCAGGCTGTTAAAGACAGTTTGATGTCACCTGGAGCTTTGGGACATTTACAGTTCTCACATTGTTTCGACTAAAAGAGCCTAATCAAATAAATGTAATATGAATTGATAATGAAGTTAATCATTAGTCAGGATCCTGCAGGAGTATAAGTAGATACTGGATGGATGGAGATGTAGCCTGACGGCAGCTGACCACAGTGTTTCCTCCTTCTCTGCTGCTGTTCAAGGAGTTTGCAGGCGAGGACACCTCAGACCTGTTCCTGGAGGAGAGGGAGGCATCGCTTCGTCAGGCCCAGGAGGAGAAACACAAGATCCAGATGTCAGTCCCGGGCATCCTCAACCCTCACGAGATCCCTGAGGAGATGTGTGACTGAGCAGCAGCTCAACCAAACTGTACAGTACTCCAAACAAACAAACAAACAAACAAACAAATAAACCCTAACCACAGCAACCACAACAAAACCCAAGAGAGAGGCACTTGAGTGAGATGGGAGGCCGCTCACCCTCTGCAGAGCGGCCCTTCCCATTGGATGTTTGTTGACCAAAACAATGCCAACAATGTGTAAATGATTACCGCGTCACCCTGTGGCCCTTTTTACATAATCTGCGTTTTTTATGGAGATTTTTTGTGTAATATCTTTCCAGAACTGTTAATCTGAGCTTCTGTTTTGTTGGCCCATCTCAACACCTGCATGATGAGGTTGTAACGATTAGGACAACTTAACCATCTTGTTTTTGTTCGGTTCCCTCCGCCTCCCATGTTCTTTTTCCCAGTTCTTCCCTTCTCCCATATATTTGTTTATATATAAATATATTATATATACAGTCCAAGCAGGGTTTTTGTGAAAAACAGCATATCTGTCAAGTCGGCATAGAGGCTTCTAGACCTGTGGTGTGACAGACAGGAAGTGGTCTTTTAGAGGCGCACGCACCGCTTGTTTGGTGCCCCACGGCATTGTGGGAGAATGTGAATCTAACGGATAATGAATGAAGGTCGAGTGATGCTGCTTCGTGTATCAGCATCTGTTGCTCATGAGTTATGCTTCACCTGAAAAACCAAGTGTTTGGCTGCTGCCAGCAGAAGGTTTTACATGGAGAGCAGAACTGAATATGTGCATATCATCCCAATTGTATAGCATCTTTAATACCATGGGAACATTTTTTTCCTTTTATTCTATTGTTTCTTTTTGTTGTGGGTGTGTGCGCGTGTGTGCTGTCGCCTAGTCGACATCAGCGTTTTGTTTTCCTCTAAGAGGATTGTTGCTCATTTGTGAGCCTTCATTATGGGATGTTTTAAGGAAGTGGCGGAGGTATTTATGGGTTCTTAGTTGGTTGCATCTTTATAACAACTCCTGTTTAACTCAGAAGGCTTTGAAGATTTTGAATTGTACTAATTTAGATTGTTTACCATGCAGTAGTGCTTCAAGACACTACCTTTAGAGCAAAATGAAAAATAAAACTGGGTTTACATTTAATTTTGTATTTTTGCATTTTTCATTTGTACCTGTTTGAGTTCTGTCCAAATAAACAAAAGGCTTTTTGTCCTGAGAGCAAATGAAATGCCAACGAGTTTAATTAGGAAAAGAATGTATAAATCCAAATAAGTACCCAATCTCTAATGGCAAATTTCCCTTCTCAAGGTGTTACATTTGTTGTGAACTTTTTGAACTGATTAAAGTTGAGAATTTTATAACCCTGCCTTTGCTCAGATGTCTTAATTTCACAGCAGAGAGACATTTTACAGAATTTTTGAGTCCCTTTAGCCTTTAAACGTTGACCTATTGTTACTTCACTGTGCAGAATGATGTATGTACAGTTTGTTTTCACATTCATCTGCTGAAGGGCAAACGTTTCTCTGTTCTCTGAAACCTGAATTAAACACGTTTGTACAAACATGATCTTCAGACATCACAACTGGTTTAGTTTTGATGTGGAAACTTCAAAGGACTTTTGGCAGCAAGTAAGACACGACTAGTTCTACATCTTAAAACAAAATATTAGCACATTTACATATTTTGGATTTTTTAAGAAGGAAGAACAAGGAGATGGAATTTGAGGAATTTTAAACCACATAATTGAACTTTTTTGTGGAAAAACTATCCGACAAATTACAAACTGAGTGAAGTTCTGGGCTGATGCCAAGGTTTAAAATAACAATTTGGCCAGTACTGATGTTGTTTTATTGTTCATTATAAAAAATTAAACTTTTATATTATCCGGCCCTTCATTACAATATCTTTGAAACAGCACAAATTCAGTCATGCAAATTTATGAAACGACCTTTAAGATATTTACATGAAAAATAATGTATTTTTTTTTAAGTACCTGCTTCAAAAGCCTTTTTAGTCCGCTTTACAACTACTCAATGCTAAGAATTTTTCAGATCTTACAAACTGATTGCAGTGATGTTGAGAAGCCATGAAGCCAGTTGAGGAGTTGTGATGCGTCTGTTTCTCAGAGAAGAGACTCGGATGTACTTGTCGTCTTGTGCTCGGTTTTGCACCGAGGCCTCCCACTTCTCTTTCTATTCTGGTAAGAGCAAGTGTATGCTGTTCCTTGAGAGGAGTAGTACCCACCGTTGTATGAGATCTTTAGTTTCTTGGCAATCTCTCACATAGAATAGCCTTCAATTCTGAGAACAAGAATAGACGGACAAGTTACAGAAGAAAGTTATTTCTTTCTGCCTATTTTGAGACTATAATCAAACCGACAAATGCTGATGCTCCAGATACTAAACCATCCTAAGGAAGGCCAATCAGTCTTCAGCTGTGGTGACATCATTACACAAGGGCTTTCTAATGATCAATTAGCCTTTTAATACGACAAACTTGGATTAGCTAACACATCGTGCCATTGGACCACAGGAAGCGATGAACGCTGAAATGGGTCCACTGTACATCTTTGCAGATATTCCATTAAAAGCCAGCTTTTTCCAGCTTAAATGGTCATTTAATAATGTCTAGACTGTATTTCTGATCAATATAATTTTATGTTAAGTGAAAAAAGTGCTTTACTTCCAAAAATTAGGACATTTTTAAGTGACCTCAAACTTTAAAGCAGCATATATTTTGGCTGTTCCACTTTAACTGAGAGTGAACAGGTGAAGTCAGTGTATATCTGTAGTTTGGTTTGCAGCCTCCTCCGTCAGACATCAGTAAAATTACTAGTTGTCAGGTACATTTCATCATTCAACTTCTTACTAATGAGAAACGTTCATTTAAAGATTATATTTTCCCATTTCCTGTACAGCCCTGTACCGCATCTTTAAGGGAGATCTATTATGCTTTTTAGTTTTTTTCATTTCCTTCAGTGTTTTATATGCTCTTGTGCATGTAAAAGATCTTGAAAGTTAAAAACATTGAAGTCTGCACCAACAGAAGCTCATCTCTCCCACAGAAAACACTGCTCCAGAAACGCCTCGTCAATAGTTTAGCTTTCCATGTCACATATTCGCATAATTTATGCCTAGTGACTAGTTTTACACATAAGAATTGATTCAGCACAGCTGTTCTCTTGTTAGCGGTGCTGGGTCAGGCATGTGTGAACTGACCAATCAGCGAAGACTGGGTATTCAGGAGGGGGGGCTTAAACAGAGGGGGAATACAGAGCTGCAGCACTGGACAATATGAGAAAAGCGATGTGTTATTTAAGCATTTGAGCATGTAAACCTATTCTAGTAGTAACCCAAAATAACATTATGAACCTAAAAATGAGCATAATATTTCTCCTTTAAAACAATAGGCTGCTGCTTTAGCAGCGTCTGCCCCCGAGTGTAAAATATAACTTCATCAAACCGTGTTAAATTTATCTCCAGGGCTCACTTCTCCTTAATCCCTCGCACATAAATCCTAAAAGGAAAGGTGGATGGTGATGATGATGATGGATGTCATCTGTCATACACACTGTGGCATCCGGCCATTTCCGCTCAAACATCTTTGGCCAAGGTTGATGCTGTGTAAGGTGAGCCGGCCACTAATCCCTGTTAACATACTGGTATTACATTAAAGGTTATGATGACGCCCCGCCACTGAAAGTTGAAACACTCATCTGACGCAATCCCAACAACCTGTCAGCTCTGATGCAACCAGAGAGGAAGCTGCTGGCAGATACTCATTATGAGACTTACAATTCTGCACTGAATGCTTGACTTCACCGCGCTTTAATCCATTTGTTGGGGGTCCAGTTTTTCAGCTGAGGGTCTTAGTGTTTTACGTCAAAACCTGGATAGTTCTTTCTATGGCTGCGGATCCTTATTTGTAACATCCTGACACCCCTATGAAGGAAGGCTTTTGCTGATATTAGCGATAAAACTTTGCATGGGTTGCAGCCTTATGAAAGTCAGCACCTCTTCCCTCTGGTGTAATACTACTTCATATGTCTGCTATGATGCTTTCATATCTGACCATCTCTCTGGGACTATAATTCAGTCCGGCTGTAACTGGACCCCCCTCCCTCCCTCACTGACCCAGATCCAGAGATCCTCAGCCACTCTCGGCATCCGCTGTCGAGGAGAAGAGGGAACAGCTGGGGTAGCCCCCGCCCACTCACCAGCCTACCCAGAAAGAAAAAAATGCCCACTCTACTCTGCGGCCCCCTCATGCCCTGCTCTGTGTCTCCGCTGTGGGCAGGAAGGGTTATTAATACCCCTGTGAGTAAGTTGGACAGGAAGAGCCAGGTTAGCACACCCACTGGTCGGTGCCTCACTGACAGAGAGGGCAGCTGACCCCTCTGCCCAGCGGCACATACCAGACCTCTGCCCGGGACTGTCACACTGTTTCGACAAAATGAACCAGTTTCTTCTAGTCTGGCGGGTGAGAAAAAAAAACATTTAACAGTGGAGAGGAGCAGAATCAATGTTTTAACTCAAAGTCTTCCTTCCATATCACCTGGTAGTAAGTCGGAGCAGAGGTGACAGGTTGTGTTCAAACTGGGGCAAAGTTGATTGCTGAGACCCCACTAACTCCCCTGAGGTTATGTACTGCCACCAAGTGGACAGTAACTGGAAACAATCTTGTCAAATAAGGGTCCAACTGACTGGTGTTCAGTGTCATTCATGTTTTATTGGTCCCAGTGTTATACAGAGCCAGTTCCAATACAGATAGGAATGACTAGGACTATATCTCTACTAGAACTGGGGGAAACATTTGTAAATAAGTGCAGCATCTGTCTCGCCCAGTTGGCTGGACTTCACCACTAAGGGACAGGGACAGTTCACCCCCAAATCTAAAGTACATATTTGTCCTCTTACCTGTAGTACTATTTATCCATCTAGATTGTTTAGGTGCGAGTTGCAGAGTTTTGGGGTTTAACAGTCGTAGAGATGTCTGACTTCTCAATTTGAAAAACTTGACAGCAATGTGTCCTTCCAGAAACCATGACCCATTACTGAAGACAATCCACAGACCTTGGTGTGAGAGGTTTCATGAAGGAACTATTTTCCTTCCACCAAACTACATCCGCAAACTGAAGTGTGCATCTACTCATGGACGAGACGTCCGTGCTGATGAAAGCAATGATGTGAATATTAATGTCCTCAGCTGAGCTGTGACGTTAGCTAGCTTAATTATCTTAGTTAGTTAACCTCTTGCCCATGAGTAGATTGACACTTCCTCCTGCTCAGTGATACAGAAAGGATATAGCGCTCAAAACAAGAGTAACTGGGTCATGATTTCACGAAACAGACATAGCTGTTGATGTTTCCAAATGTATTTTTTTGGCGCTTTGACCACAAAAAGCCGAGTGCCATCTGGTTCCATTATATTTGAATGAGGGCAGACATCTCAACAGCTGATATCTCCAAAACTCAGCAGCTCACACCAATCAATCTAGATGGATAAACAGTAGTAGAGGAGGAATATGTATTTATTTTGGGGTGAACTGTCCCTTTAATGTGACCAGCAGATTAACTGAAGTAAACTGGATTTACTGGATCTAAATAAGACAAGATATTCAGGTAAGATGGCTGGAAAAGAATAAAGTAGCATTTCTCATGTTGTAGGTGTCTCCAACTTGTCTCACTCCCAAAATAAGACACACTGAGAGGCTGATCAGTTCAAGTGCCTTTCCTAAAGGCTGAGCTGGATCCAGACTTCTCCTTGTTTTTCAAGGACTGACCACAGCTGCACAAACAAACAGCTAGCAGAGTGACGGAGAAGGATGCGGTTGATGGTGATCCATACGTAGTCACCTGAGTTAAGCAGAGAGGGAGGGAGGGAACAAGACTGACAGGGGGTGAGGGTGAGGAAAGAGTCCACAGCTGGGTTAGTAGTGCGAGAGGGGCTGCCAGGAGGAAGTTATTTAGTTGCACCAAGCCCTTGGAGAAGGACCTCGCCTTCTCCTCTTCATCAGTTTTCATGCTGGTCTCTTCATCGGCTCAGAGGCCTTTTGGTCCTTTATGTTGTCCGGATTTGAGCGTAGCGCATTTTAGATCTACAAAGAAAGAAGATAGCAGTGAATTATTTAATGGGTCGAGATGAGGTGTGTGTGTGTATGTATGTGTGGAGCTGTTTGTGTGTGTATGTGCGTGTGTGTGTGTGTGTGTGTGTGTGTGTGTGTGTGTGTGTGTGTGTGTGTGTAGAGTACCTGGGTGTCTTTTCTGAACTCTGTCTGGATTGAGAGGTACTCTTAAACTGCGCTTCCAGTCTGGAGTAGATTCCCCCTGTAGGCTAAACACACATGCAGACACACACACACACACACACACACACACACACACACACACACACACACACACACACACACACACACACACACACACACATACAAATTGTTGAGAATGAAAACAATCCCACATCAGGCAGCTGCAATAACTAGGACATTAGGGCTGTCAACACCAAACACGAGCACAAGATGTGAACTAAGACAACAACACTCTGATACTAACTAACACTGAGCATGTACATATTGTATGAACAGACTCTTACCTCTTTTGTATCCTTCGATTTGCTCTGTTCCTGGTCTCCAAACCTCATCTTAGTCAGGTGTCCGATGATCTCCACCATGCGACGCTGGTCTGATTCATGAAGACAAAAGTTATTATAAAAGAATAAAAACACGACAGAACTTAGAAAATATGTAAGAATAAAAGAATAAAGAGCTTCTAATTTGAATGGGTGGTTTAAACTTGATGTGTCTAATAATATCAAAGTATTAATAAGTCATTTCCTCCTTACCTTCCTCCCTCTGAGCGTCCTGGTTGTATCTCATGGAGCGAGAACTGTCCCACTTACTTTTCTGGACACTCACACTACAAAAAAAACACAAACCACAGGCACTAGTGTTACATTCAGGCAATGACACGGGGAAACACACACCTAGTCCAGTGAGGTGTTGGCTTGAAGGCAAAATATCTTCTTCAGATAAGGGAAGCTTGCTGTTACACTGATCTTTATTAGGTGAAATAAATGTTTCTTTGTTGCAGCCCTAGATACATATTATAAGTGTCAGAGAAAACTTTAATTCACAATATTCAAAACAATTTAATTCAGATAAAAGCAAGCATGAACACTTTTGTCTGATATTGTAGATACAAAAACATGTAAACCTGAGTTTGTTCTAAATGAAGTTGTGTTTGCAGATGAACTTACGTGAAAGGTGTGTTGTCCCTGGTCTGAGACTGAGGGAAGAAAATCAGAACAGAACGCAGGTTTTAGGTTTGTATTGTGTTATTTAAGTAGGAATAATCAATACAGTTAAGATATCTACTGATAATACAATAGATCCAAATGTAACCACAGAGTAAGTACAAAAGTAAATATACAGTATAAATACAGGTAATGGAAGCTAATGGAAAAGCTAATGGAAATTAAATAGCAGCCATAAATAAGATCAAGAGTAGCAGAGTCAAATCTAACTACAAATACATGGAAGCTGGATCAATAAAAAGTCGATATATTATAAAAAGCAAGAGATCCACATCTATATTGAAGACATTTCCATCATTTAAGGCCCTAACTGGACTCTAAATGCAACTTTACACTGTATTGTACCACGAGACCAAAACAGAAAACTTTCTGATACTCTAGTTGCATTATTTTGCCGTTTTTCCCTCCACTGTAGAATTTGATTTAAATATCAATGAACTGACTCACTTTCTCTGTTTTGTCTTTGCGTTGGAAGTTTGGAGAGGACATTTGTTTTTTCAGAGGTCTGTGGGCCTTCTTGGCCTTCTTAGCAGCTGGAAACAGAAAAACACAAAAACATGATGAACACGCTGATGGCGTCTGATGCCATCTGCTGGACAAACAGAGCAACTAATTATTTTCCATCCTTAAAAAAAAGGCTGGAAGTCACAACAGCGAAATGCTAAAAATAGACGCGATTAATATGTAGACTGGGGGTGGAACAGTGGTGATGAGCTATAAATAGAAAGATGTTTCATTATGCATCCTCATTTTACATTTATCATTTAAAATACAGCAGTGACTCAGTGTTGAAATGAGGCGGCTAGCAGCTCCACAAAGGTCAAAGGAATGACACTGTGAAACATTTCATGCAAAAAAAGCACGACATTTATAAAGAGGTCAGGTGTGATTAATGATCACAGAACATGAGACCCTGAAGGCGTTGTATGTTACATGATTAAATGCAAGTCTGAGTGTTGCAAAATGTCGACTTTAACGTTTAATTTCTGTGATTTCTCCTCTCACGTCACTATTTCCTCAGATAACATGAGAAAGTGCAATTGTCTGTCTAGTATAAGAAAAAGGAAAGTACATTCAGTGCATGATTATGAAAAAGAAACACCTGTTATGTTATGATATACCGAAAACTTCAGCCTATCAGCCTAATAACTATGCTGCAGTAATAACCGTTATGACTTTCAATCACTGTCCACTGCTCGAAAAGGTTTTCTGTGATTACCACAATTAACAATAAAAACTGCAATTAAACTGTCGTTACAAGACAAGTCTGTTATCATGGTAATGACAAGACGGTTATGAGCCCGATATTAAACCTCACAACAGCATTTTAGTTACATGATTATATCCATGACTTATTTCTTTCAGACAAGCAGTGGGCCATCTCATTTCAACAAAACACAAAGCAGGAGTTTAAGGAGTGTAAATCCCATTATTCACTGAGTTAAAATACCAAAACTACACTCAACATAAATATAAACAAAGACATGTTTCATGAGTTGAAGTAAACGATCTGAGACTTTTTCTGTGTACACAAAAGACCAATTTCTCTCAACTTTTGAGCAGACGTTTGTTGTGGTAATGAAATGAACATTTATTTAATGGGCAACAGCTCTGGGGGACATTCCTGCAGTCAGCATGCCGACTGCACACTCCCTCCCACAGCCACATCTGTGTTGTGTGATAAAACTGCACATTTTAGAGTGGCCTCTTATTATGACCAGTTTAAGACACACCTGCTCACTAATCGTGCTGTTTAATCAGCATCTTGATGTGCCACACCTGTCAGCTGGATGGAGTATCTTGGCAAAGGAGAACTGCTCACCCTGTGCTCAAAATTTGACAAAAATACTGTAATTATTTTGTGTGCAAAAGTGTTGAGTTTATATTTCGTTCAGTGAACTAAAACCAGCTTGCTTATCTGTATATAATCTATGAAATTAATATTTTATAGTAATTTTGACAGCTAAAGCCTGTGCTCACCAATTTCATCTGGCAACTTGCTTTTAAGCTGAGGACGCTGCACAGGACTCCTGGCAGATGGATAAATTTCTTGTTTTTGTCAAGAAATAGTTCCACAAAACTCTCCCTAAATCACAAAAGTTACTTTACTGTGTGTTCGGTTAAACAGCCGAGTTTCAACGAGTTACCTCATCTTACTACCACCTCCTTTAGAGGTGTTGGTGGACTTATTTTTGTCAGGCCAGCCTTCTCTAGTTCTAGTCTTTATGCTAAAATAAGCTAACCATGTTTGGCTCCAGCTCTATACTTAATGCACAGACACAGGACGAGTATTAATGTTTTCATGTCACTCTTGGAAAGAAAATGAAATGATTTTTGTCAAAATGTTGAAATCCCTAATTAAGATAACTCGATTACATCCCTATAAATGTGTCTCAGATGAAACCACATCTTCTGTCACTCATTATTTCTTGCGAACACCACAAATTCCAGTACAGCCCTAATAAACTCCACTCCACCTTGTTTCTTGGACAGCTCCTCTTCATCTCCCACCTCATCTTCAGTGACCTCTGACCCTGTGGTGTACTCCTCATCCTCTGACAGGAGAGACTGCTGCCTCTGGAAGGACAAAGGTCATACATTTCAGACATTACCACTCATCTGCTTCATCACACTGACTTTAGATGAAAGCACCATCCATCTTGACATGTCACTAACCTAAGTCAAGATCTCAGTTAAAGCATATGTAGACAGCTGGCTAACAAGATAATCAGAAGTAAATGAGAGAAAAGTCCTACCAGTTGCAGACTCCAGTTTTTCAAAAGGGAAAACTGGTTAAAAAGAGGAAGTAGCAGAAGTCAGAATCAGAAAAATTATATACGCAGCAAAGAGACACACTGGTAGAAGAAAAGCATCAGACAGAGAGAAACACTCTGAGAGACTTACAGTGCTGCCGTCTCCTCTCAGAGGTCCGAGCAGCGTTGGCTCCAAGAGAACATCACAGTCCTGAACCTTTTCTGCGCTGGAGGGAATCTCCTCAGTACTGACGCAGATACACACACAATAAAATAAAATGTCATTGAAACCTTTAATAACAAGTGACACTGACACACACACACACACACACACACACACACACACACACACACACACTGCCAGAAAAGTATCTTCAACCAATCCACACACTCACAGGTGGTGCTCACCTCTCTGCAGGTGGCGTGTTCGACAAACACACCGCGTCTCTGTGCAGCAGCAGGTCATTAAGGACTCTGGTCTGGGCTGAGGTCACCTCGTCACAGTGCTCCTCATCAGGTACGTTCACTATGTGGTCTCGCATCTTACAGCCCTGAAAACAAAAACACATTCATACTTAATTGTATCTGGATCGAGTGGCATGGCGGCGTGTGACCCTCTGAAGGATAAACAGTTATAGTTAATGGATGAATCAGGATTTTCTGAAGCCTTAACACGCAGCTTGAAATGTCTTTCAAACACAAATATATGTAGACTTAATACTGGGGTCAGTCTGGGGACATTTAGGATTCCTAAATGTTTGGATGAAAAAACACTGAATTAAATACATCACTGAGAAATAACTTTAGCCATTTAACTCTTGTTGACCTCCGTGTTATGTGTGTCAGGATGAACTGTGAGCTTCATTTATTAATGCTCTGTAGCTGCAGACGATAACAGGGGTCAGTAGCCATCCCAGCATGAAGTGGAAGGAGGGCACAGAAACCCTCTGGACAAGCTACTTATCTGCATGATTTTACAAGCGGAAGTAGATCATCTTAGTAATGAGTAAAGAGTACAAGTTATGGCAATTGACAGGCAGCTAACTGTTTTACTAACCATTTGAAGAGAAAGCACACAGGGTTTGATTTATGTAATATTAGTTCATGTTGAATCAACTAGTTAAGTGTTTTGGTTAAGAGCTGTTATAAAGGTTTGAAAAGAATACAAAGCTTATCATCCAACCCCAATTCCAAAAAAGTAGGGTGCTGTATGAAACTTAAATAAGATAAAAACAGATATATTTAATGTTTTACCTCATCATCTTCATTGATTTATGTATCTATATGCTTATTCCTAATTTGCTGGCAGCAAAACATGTCAAACAAGTTGGGACAGGGGCATAAAGGATAAATGCATAAAACCACAATCACAAACAGCACTGACACTATCCCTGACAGATGCCAAAAGATTGCTGCAGTACTGTTCCACTTAGTGAACTGGGTGATCGTGTCATGATTTGGTATGAAGGGGGCATCCTCGAGAGTCAATCACAAGCAAGGATGGGGCGAGGTTCACCACTTTTTCAAACACATGACTGTATAAAGGTTATCACTACATGGACTCAGGAACACTTAAAACATTAATTTGTTGATTCTCTTGTACATTATTGTGGCACAATATAGCATTATTACACAACGGGGATAAAGTGTGTGTGCCTGTGTGTGTGTCCATACCTTGGGCATACCAGTGGGATCAAAGCGGAGAACCCTCTGGTTGCAGCAGGGGTAGATTCCTGCACCGTGCCAGCCTTTCTCTATACCCATGCCAGGATACAGCACACTGTCTGGGTGGTACTTACAGTGGGTCAGCTCTGCACACACAAACACCTACACGCACACACATAGAAACTCTTTAGGTGAGGTTGAATATACTCTGTCATAAGTGCTCAGGTTGATGGTATCAGCCTTGCTTAATTTTGCATCATGCAGCAGACATGTGACTCCAAGTCCAAGTTAAGCATGTCCAAAGGCACCTGTTGGCAGCGGAAGCAGGTGAGGTAGTTGATGGTACCCCAGATCCTCCAGTAGACCAGGACCCAGGACTTGAGCTCCTCATACAGACTTGTGATGTATTCATGCACATCCCAGCTCTTCTGTCTGCAAATGCAAACACACACACACACACACACACATGAATACACACTGACTGTGATGGCAAATGAGATATTTCTGTTCTCCTTGAATTATTGCTGACAGCTACAGAACTATGAACTACACACATAACTATGAGTCCATGTATAGGACAATGCTTTGTCATATCAAACAGCTGCTATAATACCTGGTGTGTGTATAGATGATTTCTCCACGAGCATCAATGTTGATTTTCCCTGGAACACAAGAGATCTTCCTCTCTGTGTCTTTGGTCAGCATCTTAAGGCACAGACCACACCTGGGAACAAACACACACATATATACAACAGTTAGACCTCCAACTGTAACAAGAGGGCAACTCAAATATAAAGGTAAGAATAAAAGTGCAACAAATGTTTATAAAGTCACACACATAAGCTGGGATTAAGCAGTGAGGTAGGTAACTGCTTGTAGAAACTAAGAAACTAAGTGCTCCTCCTCACCTGTAAAGAGTGGAGGCGTTTCCTGGTGAATCTCTGCTCTGGTAGTTTGGATCGAAGAGACGCTCAATTTTCTTCTGAAACAATTTGCTTTAAGGGTGAAATAAAATAAAAAAGGTATTCTGCATTAGGCTGCTTTTGCTTTTTTATGTTGACACAAATAGAAGCACATATTTGATGAAAAACATTAACCGAGTGACTGTGACATGTGTAAGGATGACCTCGGATCATAGATGAAACTCTGTTTATATAAGATTCATCACTTTGCTTTGAGACATGCCTTCCCATCTTGTCACCTTTTGAACTTGTCTTTTTTGTCCCTGATGTCGTCAGCCTCGTTGTGGTTGAAGAGTTCGGCGATGCGTGTTGCCAGGTTGCTGTTGATGCAGTTCATGTTGCAGGGTGTAGCCACGATGGCGCTCATGTGTTTGTGGCAGTACTGGATGCACTCCTCTACCTGAACACGAACAAACATACACCGCTCTCATAAGACCTTTCACAGCAATGGTATATTTAATGGTAACTTCTACATGGATACTAATCAAACACTACTTTATCATTGATATGTTGTTAGTACTTAATAAGTACAGCAGTGGTGAGTAAATTTACTGAAAACTGGAAGCAAAAGAACATCTACACTCTAAAGAGCCATGCAACACGAACTTAACAGAGCTCTATGTATGGGCCTCTTGTTTTTCCTGGACTAGGAGAGATTAACAATAACCAGTTCTGAAACATACACAACTCTGCAAGCTTCTCATGCTTTTCGGGCAACTCTGAGGCTCCAGCATCTTCACTATAAGATATTCTTGGGAGTACGCTGTTGAAAGGCCACATACCAATAGATTTTTTACATCTGAAAAGCAAAAGGCCCGAAGCACATCACCACACTTTGCGTCACAGGTCACAACACTTACTAACGTATCCATCTTCAAGAACTCGGAGGAGATCAGGATTGAGATCACATTGCTGGGCTCTGTAACCGACAAACACCACATGACCAACCAACCAAGCAAACCCCACAACCAACAAACAGCACAGAACACACAGCCAGTGACCCACCAAACACACACCACGTTTAGTGACCAATAAGTCGAGCACTGTCCACGAATTTACACAAACAGGTGGTGTAAGTGACAGCTCAGGCATTCCCATGTGTAATAATGTCATATCTGTTATTGTTTTACAGTTTTTTACCGAGCCGCGGTTTGTCCTTGTTTCCCTCTCCTGCAGAGTTCCTCCTGACGTAGTTCATGAGCCAGTCGAAGATCTGCACATCACAGTGGACGGAAATATCCACCTCCTCCCACCTCTGTGGATCCACGGACAAGTACTCGGCAAAGTAACGCATCTCTTTAACTAGAAGATCTCTGGGACATGTGAAGTCCTGCTTCAGGTTCTTGGTCTCGTCACACACATGGATGACCATGTTGGGACTGCAGGAAAAAAATTCAAATCCATTGTTCAAAAAAATTATACCTGACAGTAAAACCCACTGCCAAATATGAGAACACAGAAATTCAAACAATCCACAGCTGCCTTCAAGCCCACAGGGCATCAGTGATTCACACTTTTTGACAGATGGGGGGTGATTTGAAGATAGAGAAAGTGTGTTTCTATGTGTGTGGAGTCAGTGTGTATTTTTAATGAGTTCACTGCAGTGGGGAAAAAAACACAAGAGGATGAGTTCTCAGTACTTACTCTCTTGGCTTCTGAGGTTTGTCGTTCTCCTCTGTTGAGACTCTTCTCTCTTTCTTCTCCACAGTACTGACTCTTCCTGAGGGCGTCGACTTGGAGCCTGCTGACACCAACAGAACATTTTTTAAATAAACTCAAATAACAGTAACCATCAATACCACAGACAAACACTATCTGGTGCTGAAATACATTTTAATGAAGTACTGTCCTGCTCTAAAATATAAGTTTGTTCCAGTAGTCCATGTCTTCTATTGAAGCTGAATTAAGGCCTTTTTAAGACTTAAGACCTGAAGATACCATGTATAAAGTAATTTAAAAAAAGATTAACGAGTTAAAATAGCAATGTAAAAACTATTTTTACTGCCCAGCTCTTGTTGAAGAAAACTAGGTGAAAAAATGTTATCTGTGCTACTCAGGATGGTGCTGTCTGACCTGTAACTTTGCCGCTGGTCTGGCTGCTTCCTGTCTCCGCCATGTCCCCAGTGTCCAGCAGCGTGGACAGGCCATCTGGAGGGGAGGGGCTTCCTTCTGTCAGGGCGTTACATTGGTTGTCCACATGGGGAAAACCCCCTGTGCTCTTCAGCTCATCAAATCGGCGGGCACACTGTAAGATCCCATCAGTGCCACAGTGTTATTTCTTATCAACAAGTCAGGTCTAATGTTAGTAACCATGAGATGATAAATGGATGGTACTGGACAGATGAAGGGGTGGATGGATGGAAGCGTTCATAGTTATCCGGCATTCCAGTTACCTCCTTGGGAGTGAATCCAGGAACTAGCTTGGCCACATTGTCCCAGTTTATGGGCTGGGGCACTCCCCATAGAGATCCCAGCACCATGTCCAAAACCAGGACGTTGTTGTCATAGGGAAAGTTGTTGTTGTCTGAGCAGAAGCGGCTCATCTCTAAAGAGGAAGAGAGGCAAGAAACAAAAAGGCAGCAAGTCAGCAATGAGTGACTCAATCTGATTGATCATCATATCAAAATAGAGCCTAAATGATTGGTTGATCAACAGAAATTCATTTAATTTTAGTTTTTCAAGCATGAAAAACCAAACACACTCTTGTCCCAGCTCCTCAAAATTTCCGCTTTATTTTGTCTTACATGATGTAAACTGAATATTTGGGGGGCTTTTGATGAGCTTTTTCATAATTTACTGACATTTTATAGCCCGAATGATACATTTTTCAATCAAGAAAATGATTATCACAATACGGAAAATAATATTTAGTTGCAGCCTTAAAATATTCAAGTTATGAATAAGTTTGAAACCACTCCTCTCTCAAGTGAGATGGGCTATGATACACAAAATCAATGCATCAGTCCTGATTGATGAATACTGTCCAGCTCTAGTCATAATTGAGAATGTAACTGGTGGAGAGTAATCTAATTACTTAGACTTAGTTTAGCCAGTTTCTATAAAGGACAGCCTTATTTCAATACTAATATTAACAATTGGTTAACTTACTCACATTAATCAAAACAAGTAAACAGGCATTAATCTAAGCAGTGTATGAATTGATTTTTAAAACATTTTGTTTGGTGACTGATATCTGTGAAGTGCGTCATTCACTATAATTTAAACTATGGTTTTCTAGCCCTTAATACAAGACACGTCACTACATCCTGAAGGCTTTGCACAGCTTCACTCTCCATCATGTTAGCAGCCAAGGACCTAAACCTTTTTACATTAATGTGTTGATATAGGAGTATTATATAAATTCACGGCAAGTTATACAACAGAGAAACTTAGTGGTGTCAGTAGTGATGCTAGCGCAGGCCGAGTCCCTATGTCCTCCTCCGGCTGCAACAACACCGGGTGCTTTTGGGTCAAATTAAATCAGCTGGTTCTCCTAATAAACCTTATTCAAAATAGCAAGAGTGGTAAAATATCGTTTACATACTTATCTGGTGTCAGATATATTCCTCCAAGTCGTCTAGCACAAGAAACTCTGCCGGGTCCACTCTCATGTCATTGTGGATGGATGATGCTGCTGATGCTGCGCTCGTCTCCTACCGGCTAACTGCAACCATTGCTAATGCTAGCTAACTTTGCGGGACAGGATCCGCTGCCTTCACGTACTCGTCGTAAACTCCGTAACACAAGCTCCACACGACGTGTCACGACCACCAGTAGAGCTGTCGCATGTATTACTCAGTCGTTATCAGGTGCTGCTGTCGTCTTCAAAATAGGCGTCGTCATGTCAAGATGGATACATTGTGAGGCATACACAATCATAAACAATTTTGCTCACTTTTAACGAAGTTGGCAAGTCCTGCAAAGTCTTTTTAAGTGAACTGGTTATGCAATCAATTCTCTACGACATCCATAAAACACTGTGATCACGAGGTGCATATCAAAGTACTGTTTCCAATGTCACGGTTTGAACCTCAAAACTCAATTGCATCCGCAACCTGATGTTTCCGATAGTCACTGAAGGTAGCATATGCTTCAGTAGCTAGCATGACAGCTCGCTTAGTTAGCGGCTACTTAGTATAGATGTTTGTATGTTTAGCCCCAGTTTCTCGGGGGAAAATGTTACAGGCGCGCTGCACTGTCACGACACAAACACGGCGGTCAAGGTTTTAAATATTTAGAAATATAAATGTTTTTTGTTTGGGTCCGTCGGTATCTGCGACGCTGACTCGTCCCCGTTGCCGCACTGCAGCAGGTTAGGCGTCCTGTTGCTAAGACACGGCGGCCGTAAATCGCCTGTTTCTACCATAAATCCTCCTCAGACGTCCCAACAACAAAACATGTGCACGGAAAACAATACAAACAGTAATATTACTGCAATACAAAATAAAAACAAACATCCTGCCATTACTGTTATACATACTTTATATCATCCAACTAACTTGATAACAAAACTACACAAAGGGACAAAAATGGTTTTTCGAAAAACTTTATTTTCAAAATAATTATATTAAATATTTACAAAATTACTTTCTTTGACTAACTGTTGAAAATGTGCAAAATTAGCCCCCTTTTCATTTTAAATGAAACCAACCACATTTGCTTCACAGAGAAGACAGAGGACCAGGCAGCCTGCAAGTGAACCAAGTACAAGGTTACGTAATTACATTGTCAAACTAAATACCCTGGCTTCGTCCTTATACTGTCAGTTTGCAGATGATGTATCAGTGCAGTGTTAAATACAGCATGCACAAAATTTTCTTTCTTGTACAAGCTCTGACTTGATATAGATATAGAAACAATATGTCCTCAAGAGTATTACAATAAACATGTGTACTGAAACCATTTTGAGCAATAACCCTTTTCAGAAGGTCCAGATTGTGTTTGCTGATTTTAATCGTTATAGATGAGACAATGAACTAGTGTCATGGTGTTTCCCATGATATCTAAAGTCTGCTGTTTATTAGTCAAGATTCAAGTTAAATGCTGCAAACAAGTACTGACTGAGCAAACCTGTGTTAACACGCATAGCCATACAGAGATACGCATATAAGCATCACAAGTCAATCTTCTCAGGGATGTTAAGCGCTGTGCTGGAGGGCAAACTGGAGTTGGATGTTCCCACACTGAAGGAAGCTGGTGTTTCTGTGTACACCGACTCAAGCAGTTCCTCTGTGGAAGCCGAAGCGGGGGCTGAACCGAGGCCGGGGGTAAATCCTAGAGCAGGATTTGACTCTGGATGTGCAGTTAGGGCTGTCTGGGAGGCCTCCGTGTTGCCTTGCTGGACCTGAGCGAGCCTCTCCATCTCTGCGTGCTTACGGCCTCTCCTCTTGCCAAGGACCTTCACATAGTTGGCCGGGACAAGTCCTGTGGTTTGACCGTCCACGCTGGCCAACAGCCAGCCTCGCACCCTGGGCTGTTGCTCTAAACAGAGGGGTGAATATAAGGTCATGATCTGAGCTCGTCAACATGGGGTAATGTTCACAACTATCTGTGTGAAAAAACACTGTTCTGTTGTTCCCATTCCATCATTGACAATTTGTTTGATGATATAAACTTTAAAGGCTATTTGATTGATATCTTAGTGATATAAGCCATTTCATGAGGATGACAAGAAATACTCTTCCACATTACAAAACAGCAATCAGCAATTTTGGCACTTAAACTCCAAACAATACATAACAAAGTTAAGGAAATACCCTTCTGTTAATCTCTTAAAGGATATGTTCACCCAAAAAGAAAATTCAGCCAAAAAAGAAATTTTTTTCAAAGCAAACTCAAAAGCAAACATATGACATTCAGAACAAATAACACAATGAAAAAACATTTTAAGAAGCTTTCTAAATTCAATGAGAATTTAATTGCACCCCTACAATAATAATGCTGTTAAAACAAGTCTCAAATGTAACTGACTTCAGCAGAGTTGATAATAATAATTTAAATAACTAATTTCCAGAAGTTTAAACTTAGACTAGACCAAAAGAAAACAGTTAAAATTATTATTGAGAACAGAAACTAATGTCCAGATCTCTCACCTTTTGGGGCAAGATTAAGCATGTCTCCACTCCGCACAGAGATCTCCTCCTCAGAGGCAGCTGAAAAGTCATACTCTGCTCTGGCCACTACATGGTCATCCTCTCCGCTCGCCCAGTTGGTGGCTGAATGAAGAAACACAAAACATCTTTACTTGTTACAGTTGGGAATAAAACACAGGTCACATGCACAAACACTATGACATTCATCAGCTCCCCTCGTATAGAATCTATCTTCATTGATCTTTGGTGAAATCCCTCTCTTGTTGTTTGTCGCACACACACGCAAAAAAAATAAATAAATAAATCGACTCGTACTTGCTGCCTTGTGTACAACTGATGTTAATCTTTGACCTTTTCCAGCTACTGTCAGAGTGGACCAGTGAAGGTTGTTTAGTTGATATTATCTAGAGCAGTGGTTCTCAACTGCTTTCCACTGAGCCACAAGAGAGTTTTCATTCCAAGTGATTGATAATGCCAGGGGTTGGGGAAAAAAACAAAACCTCAAAGACTTGGGTGAGACCTGGTGAGAGCTGCTGATCAAAGTGCAAAAGAGAGCCCCAAATACAGCTTGTTACAGCATTGAACCTAAATGTGTAAGGAGGCAGATTTGAGAACAGCTCCCACACTAAAAAAGTTATGTGTAAGAAAAAATGGAGATGTTCACCATCTAATCTACAAAATCGTGAATGTTAGTCTCACCGCTTTCTTCCGAGCCAGGGCTGGAGCTCAGCAGCTTCCAGATAAGGTAGGGTCCCCCGAGGACTACTGCGAAAAACAGAAGGATTGGCCAGGACTTCACAGTCTGATCCTCCATCCCTGCTCCATCTCCTCTGGATGCACTTGTAGCCAGGGCATCACTTGTACTGTCTGCCCACAAGTCCTCAACCTCAGAGTCTGACCTTCTCCCCAGCAGCCTCTGCAACCGTCGGTACAGGTAGCGCAAGGTGCGTACCAGAGCAAAGGCTGACAAAACTCGGGTGAAGTGTGCACGCAGCCGTGTTAGGTGGTTGGCTACGTCCAGCACAGCACGAAAACTGTTATACACCGCTGAGAAGGTGGCGTCCAGCATCATGCTAACTGAGGCAAAGGCCTGGACAATGCTCTCGATGGACTGGAAGGCACCGCGGCTGCTCTCCTCAGCCTGCTGCACAAATCGGCTGGGGGCGACTTCCTCCATGTGGGAGAGGCGGTTGTACCCTCCAAGGCCATAGCCGCCACCACCACCATAGCTGTAGGGGCTGTACCCCCCATACACGGAGCTCCCATAGGGGCTGTAAGAAGAGTTGAAAGAGCTGTAGGATGGACGGTAGGTCTGCTGGACGGGACGAGGGGGCACTGGGGGCACCATCCGGGTCAGAACAGGAGGGCCTGCAGAGGCAGAGGGGCCTGCATAGGGTCCAATGTTTGTAGATCTGTTTGATAAGAAGGTCAAGACAAGATATACAGTTCAATACCATCAGAAGACAGAGAAAAAGCAGCAGGCCATTACGTTTTAGAAGCTGCAAACAGCCAATGTATGACATTTTCCTTGAAAACGACTGAAACAATTAATCGACTATAATCAACTAATCAATTAATCGACTAATAAGTCAACTGGACTTGCTAAAATAAGCTTGAATATCAAAAACTAAACTAAATAGTGCTTTCTTCAAGTCATTAGTGACGCAAATACGATGAGAGGGAGACGTTTTCAAAGCTACCCTTCGTGAGGGAGAGATATCAAAGGTTATTGTAGTTTCTGAAGGGAGCCCGGCGATAAACAATATCTAACTTACTCCACAAGACTGCACATGACGGGGCCTCGCTGGGCCTAACTTGTTGATTAGCTGCTTTACAGCTGTTACTATGGTTATATATGTGGCTGTCGTTGGCAAACTGTTCTTACATATGGATTTACGATTGGTGATCTGGTAATAATACATAGCACAAAGTCAAAGTCTCCACTGTTTGGATGATAAGCCCTCACTTGTGCAACAACCTCAGCGTAGGATAGCTACCGCTAGCAACAACAGCTAACCAGCAGCAGTCGGTAAACACTAAAACACGTCATATGATGGCGGGCGGGCTAACACGGACTGTTTACCTGTAGTTCACAGGTGCACTCATTGCCCCAGGAATCCGCCTTTCCCATGGCTTTGGTGGAGGATGTGAATCCATCGCAAAATATGTCCACAAAGTGCGAAAGCAGCACACCGAGCCTGTTTCCCCTAACTGCTCCTCCTGCTGCCTTCCTGCGCACCTCGTAATTTCCACTCTCTGTCATCGTTACTCATGGGTACATGGATTCATTGCTCTAAAGGGGCTATAAATGACATTGAATAATATTGGATTCATTTAGGATAGGCTGTATAATTTTGTCTATTTGACTTGTTTGCTCCGTGTCTTAATCTGCAGACGTATAATGGACTTTCCATGAGCGAAATCAATTTCCACGCAGTTTTTTCCGACAACACGTAAAGGCACCAAATGAACGACCAGAGGTGTTGTGGTCAGACCAGAATAACTGATAATAGATAGATTGGAGTTTATATCTGTCCAAATCAATGCAAACACTTGACATTTTTGTCATGTTTGTATTTTTTTAATTAATGTAATCTTCTTTTCACTGCTTACATTTCCTTCGAATCCATGTACAATTATTATTTTTATTTTTCACGCTTGATTAGTCTTGCCTGAACCCAAACAATAACATGCACTGTGCGCCTGTGTCCAGTAGATGGTGCTGTCACTCATCAGAACAGCCTGCAACATTCCGGGAAAAGGGGAATTTCCCTCCTCTGTAACAAAGAAGAAGGATTTTCATTAGTATTTCACTAATGTCCAGTCACATCAACAACAGTCATATATTCCTAGGGATTTGTCACAAGAGAAACATTAACACTGCCCTAAGGTTTGGACTGTGTATGTAGGCCTACCTACAAGACTGCACTAAATTAGGATATAAAATGTGAGTTGAATAAAGTGACTTCATGAGAAAATAGTGTTGGACATGTCATGATTTCCCTCAGCTCCATTTTCTTCTCTGAAATCCATTCTAGGAAAGAAATAATATTATTCTGACCTGCCCAAAACAGATCCATCATTTCACACAATCAGTTTACTCGCAAAGCAGAATGCTTAAAGGATAAGTTCACCCAAAAATGAAGATTCAATCTACTCTACCCCCTGCAGATGGAAAGTCGGGTGAAGTTTCTTAGCCCACAAAACATTTCTGGAGCTTCACAGCAAAACAGCGTCCTACTAAACAGCTGAATTAGATGGGGACTTGTTATGAAATGTAAAAAAGAAACATGAAATCAGCTCGTCTGAAAGAATCAAAGCCTCCAAATGGAGACCCTGAGATCCAAAACAGATTTTACAAGACATCATTTACACCCTTTTTAAAGGATCTTCACTAAAGCTAAAGGCTAAAGTGGTTGGATTTGCTCAACAGTGCACCAAGAGTGTAAATATAGTCTTTTTAAAATAGATGTGAGATCTCTGGGCTTCCAGAGACTTGGATTACACCAGCCAAGCTGTATGGAGCCATTTAATGTTCATTTCATTTGGTTTTTACATTTAAAACAAGTTCCCATGTACTTCAGTTGTTCAGGAGAATGCTGTCAAAGCTGTCTTGTTGTGAAGCTCCAGAAATGTTTTGCAGATTACAAAACTTCACCAGACTTTCCATCAGCATGGAGGTGAGAAGATAATTGAATCACTGCATTTTTAATTCTGGGTGAATGTATCCTTTAAAAAAGAACAGTGTTAGCTTCGTGACATCACCAGTCACTTGTCTCATTTCATTGAATTGCTGACATAGTTGACATAGACATAGCTGTGAGATTTGACTGGCAGTATGTGACATGTCTGAATTTGGTGTGAGGATGGATTCCCCTTTGGGCTTTCACTAGCTCACAGCGTGGAGCCAAGTGTTATTCAGTTAACCCCGTAGTAAGGTTTGAGGGGGCGGCTTGTGTCTACGCTGCTGTGAGTGTGAGGAAAGCTGCTCTTGAGCGCAAGCGGCGAGTGCAGAGGTGTACGGTTTGGTTTTTTAGGAGGGAGGCCCTGTGATGTCAAGCGTGTGGGGGGGAGCATGTGCAGAGCCGTCACATTAGATTCACCAGAGGGAAGACGACAGAAGACGCTTGTGTGATGCCACAACGTAGGTGTGTGAGACTGAGGCTGCCGTGTACGACATGACGGTGTCAGGATCCCAGGCCAAACGTGGCAATCCAAAGTGTTGGCCTGTGATGTCGCTCTGCGTGGGAAGACGCTCGAGCTGATGATGGTCCTGGTATTTGGGGTTTGTGCTGAGCATGTGTGACCTTTTCTTCTGTGATGATATTGGAAGGTCAGAGGCGCCAAAAGATTATATTCGTGCAAAATAATTAAAAGCAAGCTTTAGAAAAACAATAAATGCTCAGAAGTAGGAGGACACCCAAGTGTGACATTTATGTGATTGATGAATTTAAATATGCTGCAGTTTGCTGGTCTCATGCTTTCCACCAGATTCTGGGCCGCTCCCATTCCCTCTATCCACGTCTGTTAAAGCTTTGAAATAAAATGCGATGAGGAAATATCTATGAAACTGCTGACAGCTCATCAACACTTACTACGGTAAGAGTTTCACACCTTTAACCACCGATTTAGTCGATTTTCAGGGGCGAACTACACAAAATCAGAGCTAACTGTATGTTGGAGCACGGCCAGCAAGCCTCAGGCTAAAGTCGGGGTTAGCCCACTTCTGCCAGTGTGAGCTTTTTCTCACCCTGTGGCTGAGACGGTTCTAAGAAAGCTTTTAGCCCTCGGATAAGTTCAGTGTGAGTCCAGCGATAAAAAAAACAGCCCCCGGAGTACATTAAAGGCTGCGGACTTTTTCTGGCCGTATAGTTTATGATACTTAAGTACAGTTAGAGTCAGATGAGGCTCCTCAAGCTGAATGTTCGAAAATCTGGGAGTTCGGAGAGAAGAAAATCTGGTCTCCACCATGTGGTGCAGGTTGAAGCGGGAGGTTGAGTGGGCCTACATGTCGAAGTGTACTTGAGAGAGATGCAGGAAAAAAAACAAAAAAACAAAACAAAACCTTGTGCACCAGAATTCACTGTAAGGGTAGTCTGACATTTTTGAGAGAAATCGTTGCTTATTATTACAACCACATTTTACACACATCTGTGAAAATTTCTGGGCCATCCACAAACTTGCCCTGTATATTCCTGCGTCATACAACCACAATACCTGCCAATCATTAAGGGCTGTATGACATGATAAAAAAAATGCTCTAAGAATCCCTCAGCAAATGTGTTTCTGTTTCTGAGGACATATTTAGCCGACTGCTCCAACCACACCTATGACCTCACTCTATCACTCGCCCCGAAATTCCAGCGTTCCTGCCTGGTTTTATGCCGTATTTTTGCCGGGCAGCACGTTGGATTGGCCATAAAGAGAAAGAGCTGTGTGTACTTTTCACAAACACTGCTTCCTCCTTGCTGCGTTGTGTGTGTGTGTGTGTGTGTGTGTGTTCTGCTTTTGCTGCATATACGTGTATTGCACAGAGCAAACATGGTGGACAGGAAGATGGCTTCTACAAAAGTGGAACTGTCAAGTGAAAATACTAGTTGAACATACAGAACTCAGTTTAACATATTTTGTGTGACTGCTTGTCAAAAAAAGGAAATAGATAACACTAGTGTGTGCTACAGTGGACTTAAAGGTATTATTATCAAGTTCTCTTGTCCGTAGACAAAGTGTAAAAAGGCAGACGGCTGTACAGAAACTGGGAAGTTAAGAAAAAAAGGTTTTAAGTTTGAACTAGCCTGCTTAGCTAAAGTAAACAGGCTAGTTATATACGCTGTAAAACCTAAATATTATAATAATATTATACCTTTTTGAGACGATTGTATTATAGGGATAAAATCAGATACTGTACTTGGCTATAGGCTACGTTTGGACAATCTAAAGAGCATCTAAGCTAGGCTAGTTCACTTTGTTTATCTTAATGAGCATCTAGGCTAGGCTAGTTAGACCTGTTTATCTGGTAGGCTATTACAGTTTTTGTCTTTTATTATTACATTTAGCTACTGCCTTATGTATGTGGTATAGCAGCAAAATTGATTTAATTCAATTACATTTTTTAATAAACATGTTGTCATATCACTCCAGCTAGCGAGTCAATCTATATGTTGGGTTTGGGTTTTAGCCTACCTCTCTGTTACAGCTAGTTATAGTTATAGTTGTAGCTAGCATAATAACTCCATACAGACAAACAGAAGTACCACATAGCTTATGCGAGTTGTTATACACATATGAGCCCGTGTTTTGGTTTTGTAGTTGCCGAGCAATACACTTATCAGTGCTGAATAAATGACAGCAGTGCTCAATACTTCTTATCCACTTGTCATGTTAATACAAACAAAGAGTGCTCACTAGTTACTCGCCTGACTCACTCATCTTTAGGATAAGATCTAAAAAAAACCTGACGTATGCCTAAACCTACTGAACACCCTGGAACACACAGGTAGGCCAACACACCGTTCTGGTCAAACACTACACTGTAAAAGCTTCGTGGGATTTTCCCTGCTCTGAAACATGAGTTACATCTTGCATGAGGAGCCTCTCTTGCTACACATAAGGTACAATACCTATAATTAAAATGTGCTGCAGGAAGTTTGCAAATTGTAGGATCAGGGAAATTGCTCTGAGAATGGAAGTAATAACTGTTCTCCATATTTCACAGAGAGGTCTTGGCTCAGTGATCTTGTAGGTGGAAAAGATGACTATATGTAGCTGTGACATTGTTTGGGCATCACTCCATGAGCTGATTCTGAAAAAGACGGTAAGGTATGGACATTTTGAAGCCTTGTGCAGAAACTTGTGAGTAAATACAGAGGGGAAGGAGGTAAATATAAATAAAATCTAACTATCTGTTGTCAGTCACACCTCTGTTAGTGCACTATTGTTTGAATACGTCAGCGACGAGCCTGCCCCTGTGGTAACGTCAGCCTAATTTGGTGAGATAAAGGCGGGTTCATTCAGGTGGAGTGTGACCGGATGCCGGTGTTGTCAGCAACCATCTGCAGTGAAATAGGGTTTGCAAGCTTCAAAGGAAGGGGAGCGAGGGGGAGGAGGGGAGTGGAGGGAAAGGGGAGGAGACAGAGCAGCAGAGGAGGGGCATTACTGGAAATAGGTGGCTAAACAGGTCTAGCTCGCCTTTTCCAGGACATGGTTAGGAAATACTGAAGAGACACACTGCGCCAAGCATCTAGGACAAACTTTCACTATGTCTACACAGAGCGGCAGACATGCTGCACACACAGACGCAACATGCAGCACATGCATGACTCATGCTGTGTTTGTATTGTGAGGACCTTGTGTTCACCCTGTGTGTTAATACTCCTGCAAGTTCCTGGCAGAGGTTAGGTATCTTGACTGATGAGGTAACACTTCGTCCCTGTCCATGTGACAACATTTGTAATTATAGTTAAAACACCATGTTAAATTGTCAAGTCAGGTAAACTTTATTTATATAGCCCCAAAATCACAAATCACATTTTTCGAAGGGGACTTAAGAATCTGTACAGTGTACGATAACCTCTGTCCTGAGACCCTCAATTGGAGGAAGGAAAAACCCCCTTCACCAATAAGCAGATTACAACAACAACATTTTAAAATAAAATATATGTGAAGAGTTCGGATCCAGGATGACAACTGAGCAGATTGATACGACCTCCTCTCCACCTTCGGGACCTGGAGGAGGGCAGAGAGGCCACACAAAGAGAATTAAAAAAAAATGTAGAGTATAAAACATAAGTGAGCGATGATCCATAAGGGGAGTAACGATCCAGATCCAGCATCTACTGGGTATTAGGCACCTACAGCCAGGAAACAGAGAGGTTCCTGGGTCAGCAGAGTGTAACCACACAGCTTTCAGCTTAAAGGAAACAATCAAAAAAGCAGCAGAAGTCGAGGACATCTTCATTGTTATCGAAGCAGGATGTCAAGCATGATATTAAATGTCATTATTGGTCTTTACAGCTGTAATTGTATGAAGGTGTACGAGAAATGCAGCATTATATTTTCTCATGAGTCTCAGGTGAACTCTGGCTAAAGTCAAGAGGAAATTATGTCAGCCCAGTTCAGATGTCTAAATATAAAAGTTATGTCAAAAGGTCAACGTAGTAACCATAGTTACAGGAACCATCATTTCACTGACTGATTAAACTAAAAGGAAGACATTTTATTTACCAGCTGTGGTTGCGGGTACTTTCTAAAACTAACCCATTGTTTTCACTGTTGCCAAAGCCAGTAAGATTACTTTAAGGGAGACGTATCATGACTCATTCTCAGGCTCATAATTTAATTTTGGGTTACCACTCATTAAGAGACTATTCGTTCCTTTTCTATGAACAATATCTTAATACATTTGTACCAAGTGAAAGGCATCGCTCGTAGTGACAAACCCACAGAGAATTATCCCCTGACTCTGCAGTTCAGCTCTACAGAGCGTTATAGCACCTTTCACTTTATTGTCTGCAAATGCTTAAATTCAGCTTCACTTCTCTCATCAATACTGTTTCCGACCGCATCAAATAGGCTCTGATACGCCCAGTGTGGCCTACCTGCCCACTTTAAAATTAAGTTAGTGACTAATGGGTGAACACAGTGGAGCATTTATCAGCTCCTACACCAAAACAGTGCTAAAAGGAGCGTGAACAGGAGTTCTGTTCAGAAGTGGCCAAAAACACGACTTTAAGCGAATGCTCAGGTTGCTCCATGTCTCCTGGATGTAGTTATAGTGAAGCCATGTGAACTTTATAAAATGAGGACATCTCAAACCTAAGATTTTTAGCTCGTTGTCGAGTTTCGACCCAAAAAATGCAGCTGTAAAATTGTCCAAACAATTGTGTTTAATATTACAAGTGTCATTTAAGGTTGGGTTCAGCAGAACTGCCTGAATCAAGGTGACAATTACTGTAGATCGAATTGAATGTTCAATAATAAAAATGCTGTCTGCAGATGAGATAGGACCAGTGGAAAAAAGAAAAAAAAAAGCCTGTGAGCAGACCGTTTACAGTATCCTGTGCGCTGAGCTTAAATTTGGGTTCACTGTGGTTCCTTACAACGAGACAGGAAGGAAGCTACGTACAGCATTTCACATCAGTCTCCTAATACGAGAAAACACAAACATCTCCAATGTAACACATCCTGGATTCCTTGGTAATGACGCCTCAGGACACACTGCTTGTAAAGTACCGCAGCACCTCCAATGCAGAGAAACAAGATAACAATCAAAATGTTTATTCTTAATCAAAACCTCATCGCATAAGTGTGATGAGAATATGAACGACACTGAGGTAAATATGAAACTGTACAACAAACTCAAACTGAGTTGTCATGACTGTCATTTCAAGAATATGTTTTGATGTTGTTTCAATGATACGCCTCTCATTTGTAGTATTGTGTATGTGCGATAAAGCTAAGTATGTATCCTGTCTCTTGACATCAGAGGTCCCATATTATGCATTTTCAGGTCTATACTATTATTAATGGTGTTTACAATACAATGTTTACTGGCTTTAATGTTAAAAAAAACAGCCATGGAGTAAACACAGAAAACCTGTTTATTTTGGGATGTAAATGTCGGTCTGCCAGACTGAAATTTCTGAGACTATGAGACCAAATGCATTTAAATTTTGTACAGACCTGCGTGGTTTCCAGAGAGACATGTGTTGAAGTGCCACTGAGCAAGACACTGAATCTCCACAAGCTCAAAGGGCTGATGCTGATTTGACTTTTTGATTGATATTCAGTAGATATCTCTGTCCTGCCGCTGGTTTATTGAAACTTTGAGGTAACATTCAGTTTCACATGTGTCAGAATTGCACGTCATTGCATATAAAATTACGTGCAAACCAAAACGTAATTTTGATGCCTACTGTTACACACAAACAACAGGAGATGACATAAATACTCTGCCAATCCTCGATTTTATCTGGTGTAAGTCATAACAAAGGTATGAGGTAGATTAACATCTGGTTTTGCCTGCAAACATGAGGAAATTTCATACAAATAAAAAGGTGAGCCGATAGATTTCAAGTAATCTTTGAAACCACTTTGAAATAAAAGAAACAGTCCGTATAGTACTGATCATTGTTACTAAAAGCAAAAGCATTTACGAACTTCTAACATTAACCACAATTTGTACAAAAACTTAGTATGAATACAAAAAGAAATCAAGTATTTTGACATTTAATTTGATAAAATCAAAAAATGATTAAATTAAATAACTGCTGGTGAGAAATAGCAGCATAAAAGTTTACGTGTCTCCACTTACCCAACTAATATTACCCAACAGTATCGACTGTAATTATAGTCTCTACATTTCCTTTATTGTGCAACTGGCGACTTCTAAATTCAGATATTATGTAAAAAACCCACATAATTTGAATATTGAATAAACATTTCTGTTCCCTGAAGTGTGGGCCTACTTCTCAGAAACAGTTTTATCCAAGTATCCAGTCTGCGGTATGTTTGATCCGTCATAAATATGTGAGTTTTTGCTAAAATGATACAACTTGAACCAGTGCCACAAGATTTTCATGTGACTATCTTGACCACGCCACGAGTGTTCAGAGTTTCATGTTTAGTTTTTTGGAAACGCGCCCTTTTCGCTTTCTTGCTGAGAGTTGCATCAGAAGATCGCTACCAGGCTTGTGTCTGTACGATGCAACCATGAGACGGTTAGCTTAACTTGGCATAGAGACTGGAAGCAGTAGGAAACAGCTAACCTGGCTCAGTCCAAAGGTAAGAAAATACACCTGCCAGCACTTCTAAAGCTCCTTAATTAACATGTCATGTCTCAATTGTGTCCGTCTGTACAAAAACAACAACTGTAAAACCAGATTTTCCTTCACACATGAACCGTGCTAGCTGTTTCTCCCTGCTTCCAGTCTTTAAGCTAAGCTAACTGGCTGTAGCTTCATGTTTGACTGATAAAGAATGAGTGGCATCAATATTTGCTCTAACTGTTGATCTTTTTAAGACACCCGTTACTCAAAACATTTGAGAATATGGCAGTTTAACAGGGTTGTGTGCCACACTAGGCAACTTGGTGGGGAGCAGTATTGTTTCCAGTCTTTAGGCTACGCTAAACTAGGCTAAACTCTAGATAAACAACTGCTGGCTGTTGCCTACAGTACATACAGTATATATTCTACAAGTACTTATGTATTTCTGATTGGCTGGCAGGTGTCAGTTTAACCAGTCGTGTAAATGATTAACAGGGAACAGAAGAAACAACACAGATGTTTCTGTGTTAGCAATTAGAAACTGCTAGCCTAGCTATTAATCTATGTTACACAAACGTATGCCAGACTATTTCCTGTCACTGGCCGCTGGCTTAAGCTACGCTTTTATGGCACAGGCATCAAGAATGGTACTGATCTGCTCATCTAAATCTTGGCCAGAAAGAAAAATAGGTGTGTGTGTGTATGTTATAAGTATGATAATGCACTCTGAGGTGTCCCAATATAGAAAATAATGTATTGCCTAATGCCTCCTCCTCATCTATTATGAACATATATCAGGGCATCTGGTCATGCATTATCAGTACTATGTACACTTGCATGTGAAGGTCAGTAGAGGTATAATATAAAGGTGAATGACACAAGATGTGGAATAAGACGGACTCCATTTATTAAGAACTGATCTTGTAGAAAAATCCCAAAATAGCAAATTTTACAAAGTAGTCACCAAAATATTTCATTTCAACGCTTCTGGAAGGCATACAAGTAAAAAAACAAAACAAAACAGTTATTATGATGTTGTTAGGATGAGCTAGGCCAGAGGTGACAGAGCCCTGTAGGCTGTTGCCAGGTCACAGAGTTGAAACCCACACAAGAGCCAGTGTTTGTTCAGTATAAGCCACATGTCCTCGAGCAAGACGCTCTGTGAAGCTATTCTTAAGAGCCTCAGCTGAATGAATGAAACAATAAAACACAAAATATATAAAAACTTCTGGTAGAAATGCTCTGAGAACTCAAAAACACATGTGATCACTGGTATGACATAGTCATTACAATAGAAAGACAACACTGAATGTGTTCCCTCCAACTTCCTCAATGGAAATTTCGGTACCTTGCCAGATCTTGAGTGTTTCAGCATGGTTATTGCTTTCACTCTCAACTGTGGCTAACATGTATGTACAGAGGTAACTGCAAATACTCTGCTCAAATATCAATAAAACAATATAATGTGTAAGAATCCTTTCCAAAGCAATAAAGAAAATCCCTAGCATCAATTTACCCCGTTTTTTTTTCAAGATCAAACACCCCAGCATAACATTGATTACTATACAACATGTTGACAGTGAATCCAACTTCACCTGAGAAAGACAAAGAAAGAAAGTACTACATTCACTTCTTCGGAAATCTAACTTTGGCTTGGAGACCATCTGCATGTTTGATGAAGGTTCGTGTAACTCCGTTTTCTTGACTACTCGGGGGGGAATATTCACTGATGTCCATAGCGCCAGCAGCTGGCAGTCAATGAGGGGAAGTGATTAGAGTGACGATGCTACTTTGCACTTCGGGTTAAAAGCTGATCGACCTTGATATAAATGTCGAAAGGTTCTTCAACTGCATGGTCCTTGTGTCAAATTTACCAAGAAATCAATTTTGATTGATCATTTTCAGGAGAAAAAGCTGTCTTCAAGATTAATAATGGGAAGCAAAGACCAGTGACAGCAACCAACCCCCAATTTCTGACAATCAGCTGTTGGAAGCACCCTTTGGTCACGTCTTTACCAAAGAAAGAACTAGTCCATAGTCAACTGTACCACCCAGAAACAGTGCCAAAGGGTTATGGATCCAAATGCCAGCCAAGAATTGTGCTGTTATGCTCACTGGGCCAGAATGAATGACGAAGAAGAAGACCAATGCATACCTTGGAGCTGCTTCTGTTTATTACTTGAAACCAAAAATGTTGCCATTTGTCATTTCAGTCATTTTTCCTAGCTGAGTTGATATAGTCAGCCAAAGTTGGATAGTGGCCTTCGGAGGCCATGCTGTTGTTTGAGTAAGGATTTTGCAGATTTTTTAGACGCTGAGTGTTGCCACCACCACCTTGACTCATTGGATCCATGTTGGCACCATTGCTCATAGGGCGAGGAAGCAAGTTGGTGTAAGTATTTCCTTGGCTTTCCCTTTGCATGAGTGAAGCATGGGTCTCTTGTACCACTGTGATCTGGGGCTCCTGCTTCAGCTGGAAGCCAGTCTGAGACCCTACTCCTACCAGGCCTTTCAGAAAATCATCCCCTTCCCCTCCCTCTATGAAGGGGTAAGAGCCCTGCCCCTGTGACGCCCCTCCACCGCCAGGTACTGACCCATTAAAGGTGTTCTGCATTGGATTGAGGGTGAAATTGGGCCACACAGTCTGGAAACCCTGGTTCTGGTTGCCTAGATGGTTCTGGACCTGGGTCTCAGATGCAAGCTCCTCCCTTTGGTGATGCAGGTGGAATTGCGACTGGGACTCTGGCTGGGCCTGGCTCATTTGAGGGGCCTGGGGGGCTGTATCCAAGCACTGCAGGTCCCTCTCGGAGAGCTCAGGGAGGGTGTTATTTCCAAAGTTACCATGGGAGTAACCAGTGCCACGGTTTGGCTGCTGTTGCCTGCTGCTATTATGACGTGGAAGATTGCTCATGGCACCAGACGGGTTTATGGTGACTGTTTCCATTGACAGTTGGGGGTTGGGATTTACCCATGAATGGCTGACTTGTACATTCGGAGTCTGCGATGTAATCATTACATTCTGAGTGCCTGGGTGATAGGGCTGGTTGTATACAGTAGGTTGTTGCTGCATCGTAGGTGTGGGCTGCTGTCTCAGGTACATGTTGCTGATGTCTGGAAAACAAATAGTGACCTTTAGTGTTATAGCAGGGCATTAATATCCTGTAGGTGGATGGAAATATTGTATCTGGCTCAACATCTAGTCATTGCTACTTGAAGAAAATCGGGGTAAAACTGTTACCTTTCCGCATGTGACTCATGGTACTCTGTGACACTGCCTTTGGCCTGTTCATAGCCAGGCAAGAAAAAGGACCACCTAAAGAAAGGCCAGAAACATTTGTTGAAATACATACATGTGTCCTGACATAAAAAGGTTGTATGTTGTATGTTATTTGGGTTGTATTGTATATACAGTGACATATCTCTTACCTGTCAATCCTGATATCCTCATCAAGTTCTCTCTTCTGCGCTTCTTCTCATTGTAGCCGTAAGGATCTAAGGCAGACACAAAATGGTTTATATTTATCACCTGAATCTAACTAAGAACTGGACCCCAGTTCCTGGACACAGAAGAATGGTGATAGTTTGAGTTTACCAAGCAACAGAAAGAAGGTGATCACTGCTCACCTTTATCGTCCGGCAGATATCTGAAATCCATCGGTTCACTGACTTCCTGATCGGAAGGTCTCCGCAACTGCATGTGGACAGTGACCGACTCCAATATGTTCGTGTTGTAGTAGGGTGGAGTCTTAAAGACGATGGCGACTTGGCGATGAACGTCGGCCTGGGAGAAGGAGCCTTTGGCCTCCCAGCCATCGGTGGAAAAGAATCGCACCTCGATGTCATCTGAAGGAAAAGGGGGGTGATGGAAAACTGAATGAACATGCAGAGAGATGGGTGCTATTGCTATGAAAAGCAAAATGGATTAATGTGATAAATGGATTGAATGAAGATGAATGGAGAGAAAAAAGATGCAAGCTAGATGAAAAACACACTGTATACAATGCTAATTATTTCATTGCAAAGGCTTGCAGAACATTGTTAGTATGTACCTTTCTGTACTTTGTCACACAGTAAGAAGATTTCATCCCCTCCCTTGACACTGCCACTGTTCTTGTTGACGCGGCAGATCCTCAACTCGGCTGTGTTCGGAGCTCCTGATGGTGCAGAAACAAGTTGTAGACATGCAACAAGTCAGACTGCGTACAACAAGCAAGATAACATTTATTTCTCCAGGAACAACATTATCAGAATCTACTTTTCCTTGATCTAGTGGACGTACTGTTGCGAAACCCCAGCTTTTAGTGACTCAATGTATCTTACTCAATATTTGCCTCAGGTAAGAAAAGGACTACATTGAGTTTAAAGTTCAGGCTTCACCAGGTTGAGTCACATGTCACATGCCTGAGTTCAGAAGAGGAAGTGCACCATAGTTACAGTGTTGTTTGAGGGTTAGTGTGTATAAAGAACTTCCTCTTTCTCAATGTGTGTGAGGAACACTGAACTAGTTTAACAAGTGCAGCACACTCAACAAACAGCTTTGAGGGAACATCCACTGGACACATACACACAAGTCTTGCAACAAACACTTGCGTACACAGACTGCACAGCTACAGGTACGCACTATATGAACTGTATGAGTAAACACAGCTACTTGTGTAACTTCTCAATTATTGCGTAGTATTAGCCTTTATACTTTATTTCAACTATCGGGACATTGATTCAATTCCAGGCAAGTATAAGCTACCATCAGGCAGCTTGTATTCCTCTAAGTACAATCATCTGGCAATTTCATAATGATCTCATCACTTGTAATTGTCCAACATGGTGTCAGCATGAGCACAGTTTGAAGCAGACGGAGCTCAGCCACTCACTGTTGTCGTAGATGGGGTTGGTGACGACCGGGTTGAGCGGTCGGTTGTAGTGGCCATTCTCGTCCTGCAGGAAAACCTGGATACACAGACGAACCACGTTCAGGTCGTACTCCTCTGTCTGCAGAAGCTGCTCGCGGGGCACTGAGGTCAAACAGATATACAGAGGTGTCAGTATCACATTTTCTGATGCTCACTGAAGGCATTATTACTGACATGAGACAAATCACTTGCACACATGTCAAAATCAAAACCTGGCGCCTACATTACCCACAATGCAAAAAGCCACTGAGCGACATCACTGGAGGCAATTTATCAGATTAACTGCAGCTTCCTCTGGAGCCACAACAGACTCTACACTACTGTACTTCACACATGGACCCTGTAAACACACTTTAATGTGTAAAATTGGTGGAGTTAACCTTTGAATAAAATTAGATTAAAATGATACTAAGTAAAAGTATTACAGCACAATCTGTGAATTATCTTGTGTAAGCAGGGCGTTGTTTATGAAGATGCATTTTGCTGTTCAATTATTCAAATGTTATTTTTCAGTTCTTTGGCTGCCATAAACAAATAATCTCAAAAAAGCTATCTGCAGGGCCAGACACCACCAAAAGGAAGTAAAACGTATCTCTTTTTGTAATGTGGGTGAAATGACCTTTTACTGCCCAGACTCTAAAGAAGTTGGGGAAACTGTGGTTCTTTTCACTTTGCATTCCTAACTGAACATAACAATATCTTGTCTTTGTACTGTCTTTAACTGAACTTTGACTGAAGGTTGGAGATGGACAGGATATCTTTGGTTGAAATGCATCTGTTGGCTGAACTGCATTAAGGAACATTTACTCTCCACTACATCCCTCTTTATAGGGGATATTACAACAATATAGGCATGCTGCAATTGCATCATAATTAATACAGGATCACAGGATGATTCAAGAAAAGAACAATGGGAAAAAAGCGTGTTACACAATTATTAATAGAAAGGTGTGAAACCATCACAGACACATAGATAGATAGATAGATAGATAGATAGATAGTCTGCTATGTTCTCGTGTTTGTCAAACCTGTAGGCTGTCCCCAAAACCTCAAATTTGGATCAACATAAACACGTCACAGATAAGCTTTTTCAAACCTCCTCAGCCTACACACACACACACACACACATGCAAGTGTCACACATACCGCCCTCAGAGGCAACACGCAAACACACACCTTGCAGGGAGAGCTTTTACTGAGAGACGCCCACACACACACAGCAGGCTTTCACATCTGCCTACTTTCTCTTCCTCCACCTCTCAATTTCTATCTTTTGCGCTCACGTCCAGGCCATCCCCGCCTACAATTTGTCGCCACGGTGACGCTCTGCGACGTCACCTCAGAGTGGAAAGAAGTGTGTGTCTGCCTGCGTATGTGAGTGTCTGCTCAACACAGAAGCAAGAAATGAGACTCCCTTCACGAGTGACCATGGTGGCTCCTGACGTGTGTGAAAGTGGTGGGACAAGACCCGAGTGTAAAGTCAAATGTTTAACTTTGTTCTTATAATGTATACAACACGAAACAAAACACTGCCATGCTGTTACACGTGAGATGTGGGGAAACTCCTCATCCTTACTGAATGTGTCACTGGACATGTTCAGTGCAAACACGTAGCTAGGTAGTTTTCCTGCTCTGCTTCTGCATGCACCGCTGGCTCCAGCCAGTGTTCCTCTGAAGGCTCAAGCCCAAGTGAAGTCACAGGTCATCTGTGCAGTTACAAGTCTGTTTGGATTTTGCTTAGTCAGAAGTCTTCACACTTGTGACGTGAGTGTGACGGCTTTCCACAGTTGTGCAATTAAGAAGCCTGGAAACAGCAAAACAACTGCTAACATGTCTCTCCAAGCGTTTTACCTTCTCCGCGAGCATTTTTGTGAGAAACGATACAATGCACACTGGTATCAACATGAAACTTCAAGCTTTGTTCAGAAACTCTGATATTAGATATCAGATTCAGACAAAACATGTCAGCCTGGCTCTAACTTTCATGACAATGTTCTACAGTATGTTAGATGACATCAGGGTTGGCATCCAGACGCTCTAACCTGCTGTTTTGAGTGGATACAGCCATACAGATATGGTTTGACATTTTGGGAAGTATGTTCGCTTTCTTTCTGAGGGTTTAAAGAGAAGATTGATACCTCTCTCATAAATGTTTGTAAAAGAGGACACTGATTCTTAGCTTAGCTTAGTTAAAGGATTGGACACAGCTAGCCTGGCTCTGCATCTCTCAGCTCACAGATGAACACTTTATATCTGACTTGTTTAAGGGGCGATAGTCCGATAGTGCAGCTCAGGCCGTGGCAGTGAATAGGACTGGTAGCTGCATGGCTGACTGAGCTAACTAGCTGACTGCAGCTACAATTAGCAACAGTTAGCGGTTACCCTGGTTATTATTATTTATTTCAACTTAAAGCTCTAAACAAAGATCAAACAAACACTAAGTGAGCACTGGGGTCCTATGAGTCACTGTCACTAATTTGCAACATTAATTATGTCGAACAATTACACTATAATAATAAATTGTTATGACAGGAAATAACAGGTGCTCGCGCACATAGCAGGTGTGTGTGCTCATGGGGGAGTTTTAGTGTCTTGAAAAATGACAACAACACCAATGACACTGAAAATTAGCTTCTGGGGGCTGAGCTGTGTCTTTGTGCGGCTTCATGCAGCTCTGCTCTACTTCAGATTTCTGTTTGGTCATCAGGTTGCTGTGTTGTGGGTGGCACCGACAGACACACAGTGGAGAAACTGAAGGAGGGAGAAATGAAGCCTTGCTCGTGTATGAAAGCGGAACTGTTATAGCAAATATTGATGGAACATACCAAGCTTGAGTGCGTTACAGGAGGAGGCAGATGCTGGACAGGTGGAGGAAAGTGGGCTGGAGGTAAAAGTAGTGGCGAGTGAGTGCGTGTTGTGGAAAGAAACTGGGCCCAGAGGCACCAGGCGTCCTGGCCCGCAGGAGGCTGCAGCTGCACAGGGACGAGGTCATTGGCTGCGGCGGTGATGGGGACAGCGATGGTGGGGGGTCGAGGGTGGGCGGTTAGCGGGGGCAAGTGGGTAGTGTGAGTGTGGGAGCCGAATGTGAGAGTGAGAATGAAGTGGAGGCAGGTGCCAAGCCTCACCACAAGCAGTGTCTCCACTGCATGACTCACAATTTCATCAAGTTTCATATACATAAAGTACATGCCTTCGCTGTACTCTAAAACTACTGTGTATAGCATCGAAATGTAAGAGATCTGCAAAAATAGGCCAGTTTCCCTCTGAAATCTGTGTTTTGCTTTATAGCACATAGGGAAATGACTTTAAGGCACAGAAATAAGAACGAATGGTTTGGATAGAAACATAGTGTACATTCTGTGCTGAGGCTGATGAGTAAAATGTCAATGGAAAAAAACACGAGCAAAGACAATCAGAGGAAGGAAAAGTGGCGATATCTTCTTTGTGACAGGAAGCATTCAGAATTATGGAAGTTGAAAACGACCAAACCGTTGCCCACATTACTCATTACTTCACTGACCTTAACGTGATAACTCACAACGTGTGAATATTACGATATAATAATAAAGATGTATATACGAGGGTGTCACTTTGTGTTAAAAAAATGGTGAGGACGTAAGGACTTAAATTGGTCTTCAACATATGTGATTTTAGGAAATATAAGTATGATATAAATATGAGGTCAGAGAAGATATTTACAACGGGGAAAAAAATTGCGTAATGGCACGTCAATAGAGCAACTGTCTTCAGAGACAGTGTGAAAATATTCAGCATAAAGCAGACAATAATGTTGATTGCGCAAGTAACTGTACTGTACATAATGTGTACAGTAGGTCCTGGGTCGAAGAACAGTCTTTTTACAATTTTGCACTGGGATCAGCAGCAGCCAGTATCGACTGCAGGTGCTGATGGAGAGCAAAGTGTTATTTTTAACCAATTATGCTTTTAGAAGTGATGGGGACTAAATAAGTCAAGAGTTTTTCCACAGGCTCACAAAGGGAAACTTTTTCCGAACACCATGTTAACTGAGCAAACAGAACTGAAAATCAAAAGTAATACAGAAACATATTACTACGTCACACACACACACACACACCGTATTCAGTTCTGCGTCATCACTACTACAGGTGAGGTGAGCTGTCTGACAACAGGCCGTGACCCTTGTGAGTCTGTGATCTCATTAGGTCTCAAAGACATTCTCTTATGACTACGCTGATGTAGCCCCAACAATGTCTCATATACATAAAGTAGTGAGGTCAGAGGGTTTGTTTGTGAGTATGTGTGTAAGGTGGTTGCGTGTTGGGGTAAGGGACTATGAGCAGGGAGGGAAAGGGGGGGCGACATATCTCCCCCGACACAGGAAGCAGCTGAGTTTCACAGCAGAAGTGGTCTGAAGAGAGGGGAAGGTTTGAGCCATGTGAAAAAGACATGAAACAGGCCATTGTTCAGTCTGTAGCAATAAGTACTTTTAATCTGTGTCTGTGGTATTGACTACCAGCTACCTGCCATCCAGCATTCAGCTCCTATATCTATACGTGTTCACTTTACTAGATACAGTAAGTTAAACTTAACGTGACTGTTTTATCACCAGTGCAAGACTATAAATCCTATGATAGCTTTTAGTGTTGGCAGGGCTCCAGAGTCATTTCTTTTTTTCACCGCCGCCCTCGAAAATCATTTGAAACACCCGGAAGTGAATGAAAATCATCACAAATCAAAACGTGCTTTCTTTACCGTATTACTGTCTTGTATAGAAATAGTTGAACATATTAGTATTCAAAGTACTTTTACCACCAAAGTGCACAAAGTACTTTAGTATGCGTATTTACCGTAAAGCGGTTGTGTTATTGCATTACACAGACGTTCACTGTTTAATGCTTCATGTTCCTCTGAACAGGAACTCTCAGTCCTGCTGTTAGCTGCATTAACTCTATGAGCTCTGTTAGCTCCATTAGCCAAACACACTGCCACAGCTAACAGCTAACTAGCTCTCCTCTTGCCGATTCAAACACAGGTTTGTTGTTCACAATGTAGCGGCAGGAAAAAAAAATCATGTGCCCCCTGCGGTTGTAGTCTCAAATTTTAACGAGTCACATTTTGAATGACTTTTCTGAATGTCGGTTAATCTAGAAATTAAAGCCTCACTCATTGTAAGTCAACAGAATTATCAGCTAATCACCAAGAACTCTTGGAAAGGTTACTTGTGATGTGATCTCATCTGTGTCAAAAGTAAAATCCAGAGTCATCTTGTCACCTCCAACCTCCCTGTAGTCCCTTTGCACGGAAGATGCAGATAACAGCTTTAAAATTAGGAGTTCTGTCATGCTACTGTCACGTTTCTATTTATATCAAAGCCCATCTGTACTTGTGATATGAAACAAAATCACTAAAACTGCTACATTAGGGAGAAGCATGGGGGAGATGGTAAATGGTAATCCACAAAATCAAGCAATTGGCTTTATGAGCAAATACCCACTTTCCTCCTAGACCACAGGAATCACACAATTAAATATCATCAATGGTAGCAATACGGACATTTGTACAGTCTGTAGTGATCAGTGAAAAAGAGACCACAAGTGTTTCAGTTCTTCAAATACTAAATTACCTAAATTAGTTCCTCAATTTTAATACTAGCAGGCAGGTTGGAGACTTGAGACGTGGTCATATATGGTGAAGCTCAGTAGACAGCACAAGAGACTAAAAATGTCAGCCAGGGCTCAGGGGTTATATCACACACAAGCCATCTGCATCACAGATTACCTTATCAGTCTATGGGACTGTGTATGCAGTGCTTTGACTTTGCAGGATGTGCCCAAGAGAAAATGAAGTATCAAGTAAGGACACTTGTGCAAACATAGAAAGCAGTAAATCAAAGCACTTGAGCATATATGTGAAATATGTGTGGTAACAGAGGAGTCCAGACATTTGGTAAATGAAGTAAGTTCAAGCACTTCAGTCACCACCTAGACTTGCAAACGATTTAAAGATCTATGATAGTGTTTCATATCTGTCAAAAACATCAGATTAGATCAACAGCTAACACACAAACTAGAAGCCTATACGTAGAAATCAAGCCTGATCATAAACCTTCCATTCCCTCCATGGTTTATAGTCCCGTAAAGCACCATACCCTACTTTTATCATCATCTCTGAGGGCTGGGGAACCCCCTCGGTCCACCCTCCCCCTTTTAATGAATCCTGCATTCCCAGCTCTCACGTGGCATCCTGCACTGTGCTGAATTGAGCAACTGTGACCAAGAATGGGGAAGTAGCTCAACGCCTGTTTGTACACGAGAACCGCTGTCTGTCTGCCTGCACCAGAGGAGCACCGCAGAGTGAGAGCACATTGAGGAAATGGCATTAGCTTAGACAGCGCGGTGGCAGGAGAGCGGACTATCGCCTTGATGTTAGGAAAGTCTCCTCCAACTGTGAACTTTAGCATTTAGCTCAAAGCACAGCCGTGCATACGTGTAGCCTCACAAAGCTGACGTGACTGTCGAGTCTTGTCCCATCGTCAAAAAAAATTGCAACAAAAGGCAAAAAAACAAAAATGCATTAGTCCGTCTGTCAATGCTGTCCCACTTTTAGCCCTAAGCCCATTGGTTCCTACTGAAAATGTACATCTTTAGAAACAAGATTTCAAATATATGTACAGTTACATTGTTCAAAGGCTAAGTCATTTGCTAAACATCTGGGCAGTGTAGTTTTAAGCAAATATTGATAAAACAGAGGTAAATAATGCATTTGTTGGGGTCCTATTTTCAGTGGTCCAATGCACAGAAGAATTAGATATTTCAGCCTTTTGATTCGCACACAATACTTGCTAGTAGTAGCAATTCATGGTTGGTTTTGGACTTTTTTTCAAAATGTATTGACAATAACTGACTTTTAACTGTTATAATCTTTACATTTTTGAGGAAATGACAAGCACAAGCTAATATTTGATTGTCTGATTTGATCTATTCTCAAAAACCAGAATTAGCCCGAGAAGATCCAGGATCAGTTACAAAACTAACACGTCCCACAAGTGGGTTAAAACAGCTGACAGACAGACAGACCAGAGACAGCATATGGAAACTGAGAGCAGCAGGACTCACCATTGAAGGGGTTGATCCCTCTGGTCATCCTCTGTACGATCGCTTCTTTCACTTCCCTCCTTCTCACACACTGGATACCCAGATTCTGGAAACTGTGCGAATAATAATATAACAGAGTTGTGAGAAACTGACAGGCTGCAACCATCTGATTATACTAAACAAATCACATGAGGCCACACTGAGTGAAGTATGATCTCAATACAAATGCTGTTGAGTGTGAAGCACTGTAACTGTCTGGATTTGCTTGTAAAACAAATAAATTACCATAAAATCATGATTTTCTAATAGTGTTTCTGTGGGAGTAATTCCATCGATTTACATAGAAAGCCTGAAAGTGTCAACATTTTGAATTTACTGTACAAGTCCATGAGGGATTTGCAAATTACACCAAAAGATACTGACTCATTCACACTCTCACACACACACATGCACGAGTACACAACAAACACAACCTCTGTTTTCTCTCTCAAACACACACAGCAAATATGGGTGATGTCACTTGGGGAATTCCCATATTGCCATCCTCATCACAGACATGGTTTGACAAATATGCTTTGTGTGTGTGAGTGTGTGTGAGTGTCTTCATCTGTGTTTGAGAGGTCACCAATTTGACACTCGATGACTTCCGAAACCACCATGTGAAACATGAAATACTGTTAATAGAGAGCAAATTGATTATGTTGTGGTCTGTGTGTGCGTGTGTGCGTGTGTGCGTGTGTGTGCGCCAGAGTTTACTTATTTTGATGATGCTGATTAAGACCGAGACTAGTGAGATAATTACTCTGATGACGACAGTGACAATGAAGTCAGTGAGCAGTACACCACACACACACACTGCTGGACGGACGTGACTGTGGGAGGAGGACTTACGCGATCACTCTGCGGTCTGGACCAAACTCGGCCTCGTAGAACCCGTCTTTGCAGTCCTTGCCCACCAGGTCGTGTGGATGCGGTCGGTACGGCTCATTCTTGGTCACCAAGTAAACACGCACTTTCCCTTTACCGCAGTAATTCAGAATCTGTGGAAGCAGAGGAGGATGATTTAATAGTCAATTATAAACTGTACATTTGCATAAAAATTTCTATGGAAGGACACATGCAGAGGAGAGATGGAGGTAAGAATTAGATGCTTTCAGGGCTTTGTGTGTTATTCGATAATGCCAAGACAGCTAGATGTGCTCCAGAGGTGCATCCAACCAAGGCACAACTAGCTTACCCTGCTGCCGTCTGGCAAGCAATACAGAAGTATCCACTGCCGTACCGCCAGACTACAGAGCAGCTTCTTTTGTTTGTATTTATGTGTAGAGTTGGGAACTGTAACTGAGTTTAATTATACAGTCTTGTGTTGCATAATGACAATTAAATGAATCTTGACTCTTGTAAATCTTGGTGGTTGAGGAGATTAAAGTTCTGTTGACCGACCTGCAGACTGGGGTAGGTCCTGTTGTTGTCGGAGCTGTTTTCGCCGGGGATGCTTCCCGCCGAGCGACCCTCACACTTGTACCTGAAGCGCATTCCCCTCTGCTTGGGCTGCTCGAAGATCTGGATCTCCGGCTCAGCCACTGGAGAGTGCAAGGATGATGGAAACAGTCAATGCAGTGATGGGGAGAGGAAGGGATGGAGCGGTGGGAAAAGAGGGAGGTGATGATAATGATAAAAGTATCATAAGTATAACAAGATTCTGCTTTTGGTGGTTTTCATGTTGGGAAAGTGAGTTCACTTAAAAAAAACAAACCAACTATATTCAGCTGAGATTCAGAGACCAAAGTGGTTTAAAAAATCAAATTCCGATTACGCAACCTTGTATACTTCCTCAAGTTGTTTTTAAACATGAATGTAAGACAGATTTCGGTAATTTTTTGCTTGACTTTTGCTGGAGACACAAGTTACGTTAAGGTCACACAACCAGGATCAATAAGTCAAGCTGAGGTATACTCAGGTAATGACCGTGTTTCTGACGTTTAATAACCCAGGAAGCAGAAAATATGCAGGTCAAAAAACGTCTAGCCTTTTTGATAGCAGACATTTTGATATGTCCGCCTATTATTAATCATTTGTTTCTAAAAATCGCACTAAAAAGTTGTTGTATTTTGGAGAGGTGTCTACAGGTTTGTGTAAAAGTGATATCTACCACCTGACGATGGCTGCAAGTAAAAACGCTTTTGCCAAATGCTGGCTCAAGAGAATCCTCTCCACTATGAACCTACTCTGAGACACTGTCAACCATCTAAAATTTGAAGCATGACGTAATGTACACCCTTCAACTCTAGAAGGACAGGGGTTAAATGAGATGAATACTCTCAGGAAACAGGCACTGATTAATGCTCTTTCCTTGGTGATGTTGCCTAAATCCCCGTGTAATGATCTATACTCGTGATATGTGTATAGTTGACAAGCTCTTGCTAGTCTTCCTGTTTTTGTTCGCTGCTAAATCTAAAATGGACACTGTCTGCTTCATTAAACAACAAGCACTGGTTCAGTGATTTGCAGTAGGTCTGCACGTCTTGATAAAATTTATGCAAAGTTTGGCTGAAAAGTGAACATTTGTAGCAGTTTTCAGAGTGTAATTATGCTTCTCACTGAAATGGACATACTGCTGAAGCATTATATTTAACCTGGATGTCTAAAAAGCATACATTTTAGCCAGATTAATTGTACAAGCATCTTTAAAAGTGCAAAACAAACTGCGAACCTCAGCCTCATGCATTCAAAACAAAGCATTAAAATGAGTTTGTCCGTCCTGCTTTGACCCTTATGCATGAAACAAAACCTGCGCCACATGATGCCTGTGTGAGAGAGGAACTAAAACTGATCCGGGAAGTGCTTCAGTTTTTAAGGGCACACTGTTTCCACTGGTTTAACAATGAGAAAATGCGTTTTTGTGGACACGACAACCAAGTGACAAGCTCCCTGACGTGCAGCGTTGGCTGAGATGTTATGTGTGCCAGTATGAAACAAGTCCAGTTACATTTCTGACATGATTATGATAAAAAGGTGCCTCGGCCTCGTCCTGCCTTCCTCATTTTGCAGCTACGTTGGCTCCAAACACAAAAGTCGGAGATGATGTATCTCTCACACGCAGACATTTTTATATCTCTACAAACTCATACACCACAAACTCTAAAGAGGATGAATACAAGAGGCTTCTCACACACACACACACACACACACACACACACACACACACACACACACACACACACACCCACACCACAGGACTGAAAAAAGCTTACCAATAAAACAAAATGAGGAAGTGAAAGACACGGCAATACATTCACAGACTGTTTGGCACTTATAAGTTTTGACTTGTGGAGACAGGCAGCTAATTTTGACACAGGAGGAATTAAAACATGTACTCACTTAGGTGTGGATCTCCCCCGAGTATGGAGGGCATTAGAACTGAGAAGGAAAATGTGACATATGGGAAGAAATTAGACAAACAGGGATGCAAATTAGATATCCTGAATGGTATTTCACTCCGAACTGGCTTGTAGTGTTTTGTAAGCTCATTCACTTCTGCTAAAGCTGTCCTGTAATTACTGGCACAGACTCCAAAAACAGTCAATCACTGCGGGGAAGTTTTACTGTGTTGTCAAACACACTCAGAAATAGTGACAAAAGGTATTTCACTGAAGAATTAAGCATCAGTGTTGCTATTGTACATTCAGACTCAAGATACTGATATAAATAAAAAGTTAAAGTTGAGTTAGTACATGTTTTTGAGCATCACAGACACATTGTATCCTCTCACTCCACTCTTTTGTTATTACACAGTAAATAAAAGGTGTTACTACTCACCATCCATGATGCACACACACTGACTCTCTCTCAGCAGTCGCACAGGTTACCGTCTCTTGGAGAAGCCCGACCTGAATGAGTGACAGCGGACAGGAAAAGTAATATTTGTTAGAAGAGACAAGCTGGGGGGAATTCCCCTCCGTCACCGCCCACTTCATCCGAGCCGACCAATGAGAGGCCGCCGACTCACAGCGGCGCATGAGAGGAGCCGAGAGAAGCCACGCCCCTCTGCCTGTGTGTGCCTCGAGAGAGTTTAAAAGGGGAGTTCATGGTGTGTGTGTGTGTGTGTGTGGTGTGAGATAAGAGGCTGTCTGTGGGGGGGAAACAGACAGATCCTTATGCCTGAGCTATCTATTCTCAGTATTTACCCAGCTAATTTTGCAACCTCAAATAATCATATATTTGCCTTTTTTTAGAGGCTAAAAGGTGAATTGCCTGGAACAAACAAACAACTGGTGTGATTTCTCATCGGCTGAAAGGAATGACTCTTTACCTTGCTCTTGAAAACATCAGCTATTTGACCAAAAACAAAGTTGAAGTCATGAACTGACCTTTATTTTATTTATTTCCTTTTCTTTCTATTTCACTCTTTTCCATTTTTCATTATATATACATACACTTTTCCTGCTGGCGTTGCTTCTGTATGTTGATCGCTATGCTGTGCATTGATTTTGTTTGGATTATGTCAGTCCTTTTATTGTTCTCTTTCACAAAAAAGGCAATAAAGACATACAAGATAAAAGTTACACCTGCACTGAAAAAAAAGGCAGTCATTGAGAAACTCATGTTTTTGTGTGTTTGAGTTGATTGCCACCACTCTCGTCTCTTTTGCTAAAGATGTTGCCAGAGCCAGTGGCTAGCTAGCTTAGCTTAGCATAAAGAGTGGGTAAAAAGTAAAAAAGTATTATTGGTTTATCAGGATTTCCATTAGCGAACACCATGAAGTCAGCTGGTCTTCCTGTTGCCCAACAGGTAGGGAGCAGGAGAAACAGCCAGCAACTCTAAATCTCACTAATTGACATATAAGACTTGGTCACCTGTTGAAACCCAATTACAGCTCACTCAGCCTGGATTGGGAGCTCAGAGCAACAGGTTTGTCATTTATACTGCCAGCACAGCAGCTTTGGACCGCTGAGGCTTTCAAGCTGCAGATGTAAGGAGACCCAGCAGGGGATGCTGGTGGGGAGCGGCGCCCGAATGGGCCACCATCAGCAGCCTCCCTGAACACCGCCGGACCAGGACCAAGACTAGTGGGGGCTAGTTGGATGACAGTAAAGGCTGAGGTGATTTCTTCTTGGCTAGGAGCAGTTGCAGAAAGTCAGTTTTTAAAGTTAAACAAATTGTGTCATATTTTAATTAGTGAGTTTTAAAAGGTGCAGGTAGTGACCATGCCAGCCGTCTCTGGCATTTGTGTATTTAATTTCACATCCTAAAACAATTAATGAAAAACCTTTCTTGGGAACTATTTAAAGTTTTGTTGAAATGAAAAGTTCAGGTCATCTTTCGACTCTGATGAGTGAGATGCTGTTTAGATGAACTGACGCTTGCATTTACACTTTTCTGGGAACTTGGCATTCAATGTAGCAACAACAAATATGACAATGTATGTAACAAAGAACACAGACACAACATAGTTTTTAGGGGTTTAATGGGTGTACAGATTCATTTAAAGGAAGTGATAAACACATACAAAAATACCCTTTCAATACAATTTAGAAACCAACATCTAAATGACCTGTTTTGTTAAATGTTTCCAAACAGCAAAACATGAGTTGTCTGAAACAGAGTGGTGCAGATTTCATTCAAAAGAGACCTACCTGCTATGAATGCTATTAAAAAAAAGATCACATGGTACAAATATGCAAATATAAATAAAGTGATAAGAAAACCCCCAATAATGACGAATATGCCTTTTGAAAAAACTGTTCTCTGTACATTTAGTTGGGGAAACTGATGCTGGAAAAGAGCCTGTGTCCCAACTCTCTACCTGCTCCGGAGACGCCTCGTCAATATCACTTTATACTTTGTTGTGTACATATAGTATCTTCTGTGCTGAAATCAAACACAAAGTCACCCAGCTTCAGACCATAAAGATCGAGGGTTGGGGCCCAAGGCAGGAAAAAAGTTGTCTCCTGACCCCCCACCTGTGGCCCCAGGAGATGCCTTTTAAGAACCTCCACAGGAGGCGCTGAGGGTTAACACCCAAAATTAAGGGAATTCTGTCTCTCTCCGACACATAAACACAACCATCTATGCATGCACGCTCACACACAGTCAACCGTATCCGCATGCATACACACACACACAAACTGCCACAACTCATCAAAAAGCTTCGAACCATTTTTTCCACTAAGCACCACAAACCCTTTCATGAACATGGACACAGAAACATCCAGGAGCTGGCTTCATCGGGAAGAAGCTTCTCTAGCAAACAGACCACAGTGAACTGGTGGGGGTGGGGGGGTCAAGCAGTATCCCTAGCAGTTTTGTTTTTGTTGTTTAGTCCTCCTGATGGACTAGAGGTTAATTTAAGGTCCGAAATTCTTTGAATCACAGGTACGTACACAAAACAGATATTCACACACATTCTTCTGACTGTCTAAACTGTCTGGCACTCACTTTTTACGGTCAACCACGCCATGAAAAGTAAGCAGAAAACTCGTCAACCTTTTCTTTTAATCCAAGACAAACAACAGGTGTGAAGCTACACCGAACAGAAGGATTAGCGAAGCATTTTGATATGTTTCCCCCGATGTTCTGTGCTAATCCATGTAAGAGCTAAACATTGAATGCTTCAGAGCAATTTCTTAAATTACAGAAAATGCATAAAGTTTCCTGTTGTCGTAAGGATGATTTTTTCTTTTTGCTCTTACCGGCACCTGAGAAGCACTGATGTCACTGGGCGTCTATGATCACCTACACACTGCAAGTCCAATACTAACCTGGAGCCCTCCTCGGGTGGTCGTGGTGGTCCAAAGAGTCATGGTTGTGATTTCCGTTATATCCAAGCAAACCCTCAATAAAGCCTCCCTGCAACTGTATCCAAACCTATACAGTGTTTACAAAAAATATCCAGCGCTGGAGACAATTTTTTTGGACAAGCAATAGAGAAAAACAAAAAATTACAATTTTTTAAACTTTTTTTTCTTTTTAGATAAAACTACAATAGAATGATCAAAAGACTTAACAGTGATCTTTTGCTTTTTTTAAGACAAAAAAGTTATGTACATCAACATTTACTGTACAGGTTTCTGTTTGGGAGAAAAGAAAAAAGAAAGAAAAAAAAAAAATCGGCATACACCAAAAGTGTGTGTAGCAGGCGTCGATAAATGTTCTGGGCTTTAAAACATGTTGACTGGGGGAAAAAAAAGGAAAATGAAAAGAAAAAACAGCACATTTTCCATCTGTACTGTGGACACTTTTAAACATTGAGGGAGAAGACGAGTAAAAAACTGTCGCTTTAGTTCTCATGTCAGATATCTCTGTGGCTGCTGTGTTAAATGCCCTCCAGCTGTGAGCGTGACAGAGGGAGCTGACAACATCTGGTTTGACCAAATCACCTATCCACTGGCAAATCTATAATCTCTGAAGATTTGAGGCGAGGTGTCCGTCCTGCTGCTTCACACTTGACCGACCTGAACACACTCCCTGTCCCTGTGTGAAGTCATCTTCTCGGTGTTAGACTTAACTGCAAAGCCCCACCTCTGTGTGTATGAATCCAGTCTATAGTTGTGTGTTCAAGCTATGTGGATTCTGGCCTTCTCCGTTTCCTTCAGCCTCTTGGCCTGCTCGTCCAGAGAGGGAGAGTGGGGTCTCTTTGAGGGCGCTCCATTCAGTGGGTCAGGTCCTCGACTCACTAATGTGGGGATGGAGCTGCCTACAGGGGGCACCGCATGTTTGGCTGCCACATTTTCTACAAAGAAAGAAGAGGACAAGAACAGTGTATATTTTACATCGGTTTCTTTCAGTCTATGTAACTCTTTTTTGTCTTGTGTAGCACTGTCCTATCTACACTGTACTGTCTTGTTAGTTACACACTGTTTTTAAGTTGATTGAAGCTGGATACACCACTATTGCCCAAGCAAACTTTCCCTTCCTTTATATAGGGACAATAAAGCACATCTCATTTTATGTTTTAGTTTCTTGACAAAAATGTATCTTTTGTTTCATCATATTTTAAATTTGAGCCATTTGATTAGTTTTACAAGCATTATAAGTCGAGTTTTCATCAATTAAAATCTAGTTGCATTATTTTCTTGTATTTCTAATGCCGTTACCATGGGTACATATATGATTGGGGAATACCGGCAGGGATGGGCATCGAGAACCGGTTTCCAAATTGTCCTGTCCATTGGAATGCCTCAGAGCTCATCAATTCCTTTCATTGATTGCCAGTGGGTTTGTTCTGACAGTTGTGCATTGCGAAACAGTGAAACTCATGCATCTATGCTGTCAACTCGAAACAAGAAGGAGTCATTGCGTAGAAGGAACATCCAAAAGCCTGGCTTCATTTCACAATGAAAGAAGACAGCAGTGCTCCTTGTAATGCCTGTAAAACGATTATTTCAAGTAAAGGTAGAAACACCGGCTTAAACTCCAGTTATGTATATGTATTATGTATGTAGTTATGTATCCAATGCTGTATGCACAAGTGCCACTGCTTCCCAGTTGAGCACCACGTCCATTACTGAGGGTAAATATCCTGTGTTAGTAACACTAATAACATTAGCGCCATGCAGGCATCTTTCACGATACATCTTTATGTTAAATAGGTTTTTGTCTCGTCTTCCTCTTGGAAAAGAGTAGTCAAATATTTTTATAATAAAAATCTAAGAGATGAGCACATTGATGAGTGACACTCACTTGAGCCGATGACAGGAATGGACATGCCCTTTTCTTCACTGGCAGGAGGAGCGTCAGTGGTGAGCGTGCCCTCAAACACTGCGGGCTTGGGAGGTGTGATGCTAAATTAAAGTGAAACAGACGGGCCAAAACACACAACGTTAAAACATTAGAAGATCAAATAACACCACTGTATCAATTGCTGTGATGCTGGGGGAACAGTCTGAGCTCACTTGTGGCGGTTGAGGGCCAGTTTGATGGAATTTTTCACGACACGACAGCTGTTGCTGGCCGGGAGAGGCGAGGAGGCGTCTGGCAGCTCCATGCTGGGAAGTCTCTGCAGTATGAAACAGCCACATTATAGATCAGCCACACATTCTCGTCATTTAGTAACCAACAATCCAGGTATAAAACAGAGCTGATGGTTTACAAGGAATACACTACCTGTGTTCTTGAGGTATCAATGGTTGGAATGGGCTTAGCCTTTGATCCAGAAAGTGGGGTCTAAAAGTGAAGAGAGACAAAATGTCAAAACGCTCATTATGTTTTGTCTTGATTTACACAGTTAATTAGAAGCAGACAGTAGGTAGCACTTACAGTATTGTGTCCCTCTCCTGTGCACGAGTCAGATGGTGGATATGGCTCTTTAAATGCAGAGTCATCATTGGACACCACCTACAGCAAAAACGGTACAACGTTACAACTTTCACTTTGCCTGACAGGTCAATTGCAATTGACACATCCATGGTGTCTAAACCTGCTCTGACCTGAGAACACCCTCCTCACCTCTGTTTCTTTGTGCCTCTTGGCCACGTCTTCTTCTGTAGGTGAGTGTGGTCTCTTGGCAGGAGCTCCGTTGACAGAGTCCTCCAGGCCGTTGGGCTCCTCTTTGGGGCTGCTGGCGGCATTGGGTATCACGTCCCCCGTGAGCGGTGGTGGGGTGGAGCTGCTGGCCGGCGGAGAAGGAGGCTTTGCTTTTATTGGAGGCTCTTCATGAGGAAAAGCAGACAGATGAAGAAATTAGATCAGGATGGTATCATTTGACTTTACTTTTCATACTTGAATGAGTCGGTGTAATAGTAACTAGAAAAATAACTCACTCGCGCCAATGACAGGGATGGACATGCCCTGGTCTTGAGCAGCTGGTGCCGCACTGGGTGCTGGAGAGCCCTCAACAAAAAGCTGCTTGGGAGGGCTGACGCTGCAAAACACATAGAAGAAAAAACATTCATTCAGCATCATATGGTGGATTTGAGCCTGGTCATTGTAGTTAGTAATACATGACAAAGAAAAATAGATAAAAACATCTGTGGATATGAAAACAAAATACAATTCCAACACAAAAATCTATCAGGTACAAAAGGACAAAAATGAACTGCGCTTTGAGTGTTGAGGTGTATCTTACCTGTCATCAGTGTCGGACACAGGCTTAGAGGGTTTGGTGGCAGGGGAGCTAAAGGGAGTCCCTGAGTCTGTGTCTCTGGAGCTGTCCAGATGACTGCTGTCCAGAGAGATCCTCTTAGAGCTTCCCCCATTAGAGCTACGGTTCAACTCAGCTATGCTCTGCACGAAAGAAACAGACACACAACAGACAAAGAGGAGCGATGTTAAGACGATACACATGACATGTCTCAAGATGATTAAGACCTTGTTCCAATCTGCACAGGAAGATATCTCACCCTCTTCTTCTTCTGCACTAGTTCAGGAGGAAGGTACTGATGTAGCTGTTTTTTCTTCACGTGTGTTGCTTCGATCTTCATTCCGTCCTTCAGCATGTTGATGTTGTTAGCTTGTCTGTACACTGCAGAGAACATGTCATGTTAAGGTTTATTGATTACTATCAAGGATGCAAAATCATGTTTCTTCTTTGTACAAGTGACTGCTGGGCATTTCCTCTACGTTGATGCATGAACACTTGATCTTGCTAAATAAACATTCTTGTAGTAAAAGAAGAACTTACAAACAGGGCTTGGGCAATATGTTCCTAATGTAATGGTCACAAATGTTTTTGCAATTTTAAACCAGGCAGTGACTTTTTCTTTCTCATCTTTAAGAGAAAGTGAATTTTGCTTTGAACCCAGGGAACTACAGCTTATCTGTTCAAGTAGTCAAGTAAAAAAGTATCTCATACAGATTGTATTTTCTCTTATGAGTAAAAAGTTGTATGGCATGGGATTAGAAAACACATCCACAATAATTTGATTCATTATGTGGTCACCAAAGCAAAAGAGCAGAAAAAGCCTCCGAACACTGGTGCTGTCCCAGAGAATGACCTGTGTATATTCGAGGCTTTGACTGCCCAGGGGGACACAAATTACAATACTAATCTCGAAATTGCCGCCATTATTTACTTGTATACTTTGCTAATATTTGTCAATCAGAGACAAGAACAGGAGGAGAGACATCAGCCACCGTCTGCCCCTCCCTCCAGTGAGTGTGTAGGGAGGGTTGAACTCCTGTTCGTCACAGCCCGATGCTCGTGGGACGGTGGCGGCGAATGCCTTCCAAGGATGCCATCCACCCGCGAATACTTTTCTGGGCGCTTGTATCATGTGGACGTACTTGGTTTCTATGTTTCCAGGTTTTAAGACTAATTAAACACCACAGAGGAGTTCCATTTCTCACTCTCCATTGGTCTTTTTCTAACTTCTACTTCCTCTTTAAAAAAAACTAACATCGCAATACTGATTTTGACATCGATTACCTTTGCAACAGTAGAAGCTTTAAAGCATTTCGGTCAGCCCTAACAAACAGCTGAATTTACTGCTGTTATTATAAATGGGTGATTATCACATTAATTAGCCAAACTGTCTAGTCATTTTATACATTTGCATTGTACAAAAAAAGTAAATGTACTTGCTCCACGACCACCAACAAAGAGGGATATGGCAGGACCTACCAGTGTCTGTGAAGGACTGGATGTCGTACGTCAGGTCAATGTTCACGCTTTCTGCATTCTCCACTTTCTTGAAGATGATCCCAATAAACCACATGGACACAAAGTCGTTCCTGTTAAAAAAACACAAACACAGCCAAATGAAAACAGTTAGCTCATGTTTATTTTATGCTTGCTTTAGACCTTCCTACAGAACAGGTTTATTATGCTGGAGCAAGTAAATGGGGAAGAAATACACACACTCACAGTACTCTAAAAGCTGCATGTCTGCCTAACAAGTCCCTGGCCAATAATGATTTCATGACTCACACTAGCACAGTGCAACAGGCAACTTGTTCCAAGCAAAAAAAAACAAAAAACGTTGCCAAGTAGCCCACGAAAAGGTTTGCTTAATGATTAGCAGAATTTGCTTTACAAATCAGGAACTTCCTCCCTCAGCAGTTTGTATGAATAAAACAGGACTTACTCGCTGCGGTTCTCTTTGGAGCCAGGGAAGGACTGGGGGTTCACATGAGCCAGGGTGATGTACTCATTCCTCTCCAGGTTTCCCACCAGAACTCGGATTTTTGACTCCACCAGACCGATCCTGAGGGAAACATCAGAAAGTATTCACAGAGGTGCTGGAAACAACTTATCTTCACTTCTTTTAGTGAAGAACACATTCAGAAATAAAAAAAAATGAAGAAATACAAAAAAAAATCCTAGGTATGGTGCCGTCAGATGGCTGAGTTGAAATGCAATTTAAACACAATGAAGGGTGAGAGTGGTTTTGTATGATTTCACCTTACAGACCAAAAGGAAATCTAGTCCTTTGACACTCACCATTCTAAGTGGTTTTCTTCTGTGGACGCACTGGCAGTCAGAACGATGTAATGCCTGCAGCAAAAAACAGAAAATCAGACAAGTGTGGGAGGAACTTTCATAAACAAAATGAGTCGACCAAACTACTGACCACAGCTAGGATGAGTCAAATCTGCCCATACCCCAAAAGTGAAAACAATAAGTTGGTTGGGGAAAAAAGCTTGCATCATCCAGTTTGAGTGCACAAACAGTCTATGCCCTTACAAAACTGTTAATGTCACACAAACTGTTGGTGGCTTAAGCCGCTTTCTGATATGAACTCTGGACAATGCCTGGAGTCTTCCCTTTCACACTTGTAGCAAACAAGGAGATTAAACCAAACACATACAGCTTGCATGTAAAGTGTCAAAGAATTGCAAGCAAGGAAACCGTGATTGCCATAATGACAAAAGCAACACCTACTTGTACTTTTGGAAAAAGTTGGGTGGCTCAAAGAGTTTGGGCCATTCTGCTTTTCCCTGAAGAATCTCATCTGTGACGCTGAGGCCTGTTCAAACCACACGAACGGATCGGGATTAACACAAAATCAGGATTAATACAAAATCAGGATGAACTCATCAATCGAGAACAGTTTGAAAAATGTAAACTAAAAAGGTGCAGAATCATTCTTACCATCGACTCAGTAAGAATGATGTTACTCAGAGGAAGAGAAATGTACTGTGACCAATGCCGTTCACAGACAAGAGATTTTTAGGAACTTGAGAACCAGGTGAACAGATACTAAATTTTTCAGTGTTGCTTCAGTCGTGCAGTCTGTCATACCGTATTTGAACTCTTCGCTCATGATGGTTCGGGTTGATGTGGAGACGTTGTACGTGGAGTTCTGCTGGGGGTAGGCAGGCGTGATGATGGGCATCAGGTGGTATCTGTCAGATGGGTTGACCTAAAAAAACAGAACAGGGACCATAACTGGTTTCACCACAGAAAAGAAAATACTTTACCAAGCACACACACTATACTGAGAGTAGGGCAACATCACACCCACCCACACGCACACACCAAAAGGCCTCATAAAACAGAGCACACACATCCACTGGGTACATCCCGACTCACTTTACCGCCTTCACGTTTCGCTGATTTGCATTATTTCCCTCAAGGAAACATATTGTGAAATGAGACGCGTTTCACTCTCAAATGTCATGTGATTTTGGCAGTTACTGATGAAGGCTGCACAGCTGGAACACCTATCAGAGCTTTGGCAGGAGTTATTAATGTAATGAGAATGGGACGTTCCCAAAAAGTACGCAGCCTTTTCCCAGAGTGCTGTGCCTTTGTTCTACATCACTGTTCTGTATAAAAAGGTATGAAGGCGGGATTTTGTTCCAGCAGCAGAGGTATTAACAGCACCAAATCAACTGTGTCAAGAGAGTGAGCTGGCAGGAGAGAGGTGTGACGTTTTGATAATGTGTTAAGAGTGCGACCCACAACTGGGAGATTTAAAAAGCAATAGAAAAACAGCCGAAAATGTCTGGAAACTGGGGAGACAACACAAGGTCCGGGAGCTTCTTACCCTTTAAGCAGAGGACAACAAGGATGCAACAAGGATGGTAAATCATTCTAATTTCCATGTTGTTCACTTGTTTACAAAATGCTGCCTGATTATGTAAAACTTCACATTAGATGTGGACGCTGTTGCATTATATGTCAAGCCTTGGTGTAAAAAGGGCTAGCGAGTCACCATCATCTGTACCAATAATTTTAAATACTTCACTTTGATGTCCTCCAGCATGACAAGATGTATTTTAAAATATTACATTGCACAATAAACCTCAACTTCGACAAACGCCAATCCTGTATTTTGACTAGTGGACAGATGAGCCCTCTTACCAACAAGAGCCATTGATTGGTGAATATACATACTTTGTGAAGAGCTGTTGGAGAAATGACTTTAACCCATTTCTGCCAGCAGCAGAGCCTTGACCACACAATTGTTTCTGCAGTGCATTTTGATGGGAATTATTCTAATAGTCCAGATTATGATGAGCATTTATCATAATAAATAGAAATACCTAAAGTAATAATAATTTATAAAGTTCTATTCAAAATGCATGGTGATTGTTGGCAGTACTGTGACTGAACGGAAACGACACCAATAGATAAATAAAATGTGTTTATTTCTGAAAGGACACTGCAAACATGACACAGCAGTTACAACAGCTAGAAGGTTTTCAAGTAAGGCTTAAGACCAATTTGTTTGGGATAAGTAGATTTAAGATATTAATATGAAAGACAATCAAAACAAATTTTTAGTCAAAACAAATATAACAAAGCCCTGGCCCAAGAAAAGTCATTCAAATGGATAGCTTTAAAAAGGAGGAGTGTCTAACAGGCTTCCTTAACAAATATTTACTGCACTGCACACAGTACTGTTATTTATCTGTACACAAAGTAGTGCACCAAATCAATTTAAACACAAATGTCAGATCTGTTATGAAATTTATTGCATTTTTTATTGTAGGGATGTGTCTGTCTAAAAAAAAAAAGACGTCCCCGTAGGAAGTCTTCCTTGCTCCAAGCTGCTCTGGGAAGACTCCTCCGAGCAGAGTTAAGGGCATTGGGACTCATATAGGGGACTCGATCAAATTCCAGGTCACATGAGGACAGAGGAATGAGGAAACATGAAATATCAGAAAACAAAATGTACCTATACTCTATCTGTTGAGCTAAGTTTAAAACACCAAGAAACTTTTCATACCTCAGCAGATTCCCTCTGTTCGGATAGTGTTCCCTGTTTGTGTACAATAATACAAAACGGAGGCAGAACCACATTTTAAACATGTAGAGATAAAACACTGGTTTCATACTCACTCTAGGATCCCACACAGGTAGGTTCAGATTACTGTCCTCAGGCTGTTTCAATAGCACAGGATTTGGCCACTCCCTGCAGACAAGAAATGACTAATGTAGTACAATGTGTGAAGACTGAAATACAACTGACATTGCACAAGGCTGTGACATACTGCCACCAAGTGGAGCAGGACAAACATGAACTTCTAACTGCGCAAGCTGCATTCTCACCATTTAGAAAACACCAAGAAGAACTTGTGGACCAGCGTAGCAGCCACAGCGTTTGGGTAGAGCTGGCAGGTCCTGGCCACCAGCATGGCCCATGACACTCCACCCAGAAACCCCAGCATGTTGGAGTAGATCCCACGTCCTGCAGGCGGAGGACGCATTACAATCAGGCAGACCAAAAGAGCACAGTGCTGGTTTGTAAAGTATACACTTTACTCTAAACTGGTACCACATCTGTAGCAGGTAAATATCACTACTCATAAATACTACTCATAAATTTGTCACTGTCATTTTTTAGAGCATTCATATATTTGCTATACTTGCTCTCAAATTGTGAAAACATTTGAATCGTCTTACGTTTTGCCCACAGTTTGATGGCTCTCAATGTCAGCCTGAAGTTTTCTTTGTTTGGCACCAGGTACAAAATTTCATCGGTCACTCGACAGCCTGTTAGGAAAAACATCAGAAATGTAAAAACACTGTGAAAGGAGTTATGCTCTCACAATTAGGGTGTAAATTCTGAGTAAAAGTGGATTCAGATGAAAAAAAAAAATACTTCGGTTGTTTAGATACATAAATGTATACCTGCCTCAACTAGCTGCTGCCAAGGTAATGTACTATAATCTTATTGTACTATTGGACTGAACACTGTATGTATGTAACCCGACAGAAGCCATGGAGCGTACCGTTAAGGCTGCGGATACACCGAATGTCCAAGTTTCTCAGGATGGAGTCTCCCCTCAGGTCCAGGTTGTCTGGGATGGACTGTAAGGCCAGTCTGGCAAAAAGCAGATCAATCTACTCCGACAGAGACACAAAAACAACAGAGCAGTGATGAAACAGAGAATAAACTTGTCTTCATTAACTACCTGCCCTGTTCAGAGCAACTGGACTTGGTGGTTGTCGGGGTCACATACACAAGGGACAACTAAAATACAGATAAAAATAGGCACAACAAGATGTTTTTTTGGTCATAAATAGGCAGATGGGGGCAAAGCAGTGAAGCACAGTCAGGCCATACTATTAAATGGTTCAGTTTAAGTTTTTATTTAGAAATGTCAATGAGGCAAAGTACTTCAAATGTAAACTACATCATGTATAGAGGTTTCACATTTAAGTAGAAACTGGAACAGTGGTTATGTCAATGCTCATCTCTGTCAGCTTATTCTGTACATCCTTCTCTGCTCTGTAGCAGAAGTTGTCATGGACCTGAACTATTAACTGGACCACCAACCTGTCATATGCTTCATACCTGAGAAAACCTGTTTAATCTTTAAACATTTTTGTTTAAGCCAAACTGGAAATCATAACCATAATCGTTGGCACAGGTATAGTAGCAGTCTATTAAACACACTACCTGTACAAGATTTGTCAAAAATGTTGGTCATGTTATTTCTGAGAGGAGTGTATTTAGTTATGCAGTACCACTAAATGAAGGCAACGCAAAGTCAAACTCTTACCTCTATTCCGTCAAATTTGAATTTTATCACTGGCACAAAAGCGTCCTCGACAGCCTTGAAAAAGCACCAAAAGGACAATATCACCAACAAAACTTAGACATGGCGACATTATCAAAGACTGAATGTGACTCATAATGAACAACATGCGAAAATCAAGGACATAAACACAGAGCTTTCAAACTATAACACTCCTTAGATTTATAGTGTGGCATTTGGAGACAGCTGATAACAGCTGTAGGTGAGGGTTGGTTCAAATTCAGAAAACATGAGCACAGTGAGGAATGCGAGTCACTTATGGTCTCTTTAGGGACCAGGGATTAAACATCCAACTAAATTATCATTGTCCTTCTGCATACTGCGTAAACACAGTATGCAGGCAATGTGATGATTTGGTTTAAATATAATTTAGTGTCACAACAAACATTAACCTAAGGGGTGTACACACTTATTGGCGTTTATAAATACACACACCTTGGGAAATTAACTCTGTTTATCAGTAGACCTAACAACCCCATAGGGCATGCTCCTGGGTACTGCTCATCTGCTGAGTTACATTATTACTCAATCTCGTGAAGTGCTTTCTTATATCTGTAACTCAGCAAAAGTGAACTTCGACTCAGCAGTAAAGGTGTAATCCAGAAATCTATACTAATGTTAGAATAGTACAGTGAACTCAGCTCTCCTACAGAGCTCTCCCACAGGAACACTAATGTACGCAGTGTGTTGCTCTTGGACCTTTTTCACTAAATAGTCTCACTGAACAGATTGAGTTTTCAACCTAAGGGATGAAATGGAGGCTTCCTTCATTGGGAAATGGCCAAACATGATGGTTACACTTTAAATGACTCGCTACGTTTTTGACTTTTGTCACACAAGACTTAGTTTGGCACCATGAGCCTTATTGACAAAATGTTAGAGACTCACCCTCAGGTCTTTGATCTCTTCGTGCTGTTTCAATTTCTCAAAGAAAGACTGGAAAAAGTCAGTTCTCTCTACGTGGCGTGGAGCCACACATAAGGCATCAATATCAGCACCTGGAAGAAACAGTGACTGTAAGCAGTGTTGCCCAGTAGGTTGAATAGTTGGTGACTTCAATAACAATCTACTAAGTACAGTTAACAAAGTGGCCTCATTCAAGGCTAAAGAGAGCTCATGTGATAAAACATAATAGGTAAACAAGGAGGGCAGCTAAGGTGAAGTACTGCAACTTTTGAGTATTGTTTTCTGCGACGCTCACACTGATAAATCCTGGCCCTGCTTTGGACAGTCCCAAAATAAAGTGTCGAAGGTTTTGATCTTAAGTTAAACCACACAACTGCCAGAAAACTGCAGGTCCACTCCGACTCTCACCTCTTTTAAATCAAGGCTGAAGACCTGTTTGCCTTTCACTGAAGCATTTTCAAGGCTTTGAACAGTACTGAACTGTACTTTATTTTTTAGTCTCGTCTCTGTTAAACCTATTCTGTTTTAGCTTACTTTCCCCATTTCTTAAATGCTATAATGTTTTGTTTCTTGATGTCTAACTACTTGTTTTTCATGTATTTTAAATGCACTTTTTAATGTCTCTGAAGACCAAATACCCCTCAAAAAGGCAAAGGACGGGAACTATGTATTTATTTACAGCATTGCGCTGTCAATTTCAAAGAGTCAAAGTGAAATGAAACACTGTACAAAATTGTAACCTGCCAAAAAGCAAAACAGTTCTGGAGTTCAAAAGGAAGATAACCATGGCTCACTAAAGTCTTTTCAATCTGTGTAAATTCAGTTTACAGAAGTTTACACCAGGAGGAGTTATGAAGTACTGACTCTGACTCTGGAAGTGTCTCCCATTAATTAACGGGACTCTGGCGGCCCAGCATAGTCTAAATTGGTGCACCATAGTCTCATATTGATCCAAAAATGTATTTCACTTGTCATGACAGCGGTGAAGAACTCCAACGTTTTGCAAGCATCTTTAACTCTTAGTCCCCCACGGGGGACCCTATCTTCTAGTCATGGAAAGAAAAAAAAACATAATAAAGACTTACAGGAACAGCTGTCAGGTAAAGCTCTCTAATAACAGGAATGTAAAGTTAATTTGCTAGCTTGTAGCCAGTCTCTCGCCAGCCTGTTTGTCTGTCTCGTTAACCTAGCCAGGCAGTACACAGCCTATATCTCACTGTCTGTGTTTTATTATATTCAGTACCAATATTATGTCCCACATCTAGCTTTTAAATCTGATTTATCCGAAAGTGCAATGTGTAAACAAAGCATCAGAAATTGATTAGGGGTTATATAACTGATACCAGTCAATGAATAGAACACCACCACCACTAATTTGGCAGAATGGCTAAGAACATCCATAGTTATACATAGATTAATGGAAAAAACGTATGGTTTAAGTATTAAAATATATATATAGAGAGCATTGTATTTTGCTGTTATAGGCGTATGTTTTTCCAATAAAGTCTTTCCTTTTCATCGCACTTTTGTTTGATGTTTTGAGTCTATAGTAAGCTTGTGTGTACCCAGCTTTCAGACCCCAAACATAGTCTCAATAGCAGAGGAATATGACAATGCCAGCCTCGTGCTTTAGCATGGACAGGGTGAACTGAGCTTTTCAAAAAAAACAATGACACATGCCTGCTTAGAAAGGGCCGAGTGCTGTGTGACACAACACAGGTGTTAAAATCTAATGTTGTCAGGCAACCTTCTGGCATAAAATAGAGATTTAATTGATAATGTGGCAGCAATGAATGAAAGACTACAATGCAAAAATATCTACTAGTCATACCTTTTGTGTGCACTCCAAGTCGGTACGACCCAAATGTAAATATCTTGCCCCCAACACAGCTTATAGCTGATGGTGGGAGGTTCTGTAGAGGAGAGGAACATAAACAGCAAAGTCAGTATCATGGTCAATGATCTTCACGTCGACATAATAAATCACAGCTTCTACTCAGACAGCGTTCAACACAGCAGAACCTACCTTTAACTCACTGATCTCTGCAATCCATTCTTTAACAAAGTTATTCAACTTCCCAAGAACAGCAAGTCTGAAAGGAGATACAGGTTTCAGCAGGTGCTTCATTCACAATTCACCCTTTTACCGAGCATGTAGCGGCAAAGAAAATTATAGAAATACATCACACATAGTCAAACTAGGTTGCTGTAAATATGTGCATTCAAGCACCAAGACATATAGTTACTGCAAAGATGTGAACACACATAAAACAGTGCAAAACATGAATGAGAAAAGAGGTTTAAAAGTTTACATTCAAGATTGGCCCAATATTTAAGTTGTGATTAACGTCCAATCTCACCTATGGTTCAACTCCTCTTCATCTTCAAACACCCCAAAAGGCTTCATAGCATCACATAGCTTCTTGGTGTACTGGTGGTCTATTTCTCGTGGGGGTGCGAGGCTGATGGCAGAGGTGATGCCGTAGTGTTTCTGAGGCTGCTGCCCACCAGGCATGGCGCTGCGAGGGGCAAAACATGAAATGACAGTTGGCGATTACAACAAAACCACACTTCACGTTACTATATTAATGTTTTCATGTCATTGTCACTCAAACCCAATCTTAAATAAAGAGCAAGATTGTGAACTGACAATTTGTTTAGATACCGAACGAAGGCCAAGGCAGTGATCAGCCAAAATGTGAAAGGTGTTATTCTTTGCTAGTTTCTGTTCCGCTACTTACTATGACCGCGAACCCGTGTGTAAACACAGGTTAGCTAGCGCTACACACACTGACAGCAATGTGCTTCAAACACACTACTTCATCAACTATTTTAATAAAAAGTCCACAGTTGTACGTTATTCCAAATCAGAAAAGTAAGTTCCCAAAAACTGCATAAACGTGTTTGAAATGTGCTCTTATTCAACCTCTGGCGGCGAACGAACATTAGCCGAGAGGCTACAAACAGGTTGGAAGCGCTAACAAATTAGCTAATTTAGCAAGTTAGCAAACGTTATTTGGCAGCTACGGAAGAACTGACCCGCTTTCCTTTTAGACATATTTGAGAGTCGATCTCTTGTCAAACTAAGACAAGAAGTGAAATTCGTTCATTTTGTTGGCATATGTGCACCATAGTTACCCAACAACAAATAAGCAAGCTAGCTTACAAACGGCGGCTGCAGGCCTTGTTTGGTTGTTGTGACAGTTAGCTAACGTTAGCTTTTAGCCTATTCTTCAGGACTCTCTCAAACGCGGACAAAAACCGCCACAAACGGAAAACGTGGCACATGCACGACTTACCTTGACATTTCTTTCATGACACTCTAAAAAGCTCGCGCTGCTTCTTTCTGCTGTGAATCCGTAAAAAACTAACAAAGTCGGCAAGTGGAAATGATAACAGCCTCGACCTGATTACAACAATGGTCACTTTTCAGAGAGCAGTTCAAACCTTCCCACTGAACCGGAATCACTTCTTATAAGATCACGTATCAGCTCGTAATCCTGAGAGAAAAATCATATCTAACTCGTTTTGCAAAACGCAGAGGATATCTTTGGATGCTAGCAGCTAAACGCGCGTTTTAATTTGCTGTTGGGGCCTTTTTCTTAATATTCAAAACTACAAATGTAAAGGCGTTTGTCGGGACAACGTCTGCGTGCAGCACGCCGAGCAACCATCGTCAGGAGGCAGGCACGCACCTCCGAGGCCACAGATCACGTGACGACGGCCCCCGACGCTGCTAACATGTACCAGCACTTCAGTCAGACACGGCGGAGGGAGGTCGCGCGTGAATATTATGAAAAACGAGGTGTTATAAATGTTAAAGGAGGCTATTTACATGTTATTTTTAATGCAACATAATAGATATATTTGTTAAAGTGTTCATAAAATAGGCAGCTTCAGTTGTAACACACTGTATTTGGAGATTGTTGAGACAAAAATGAGGATGTAAAGTAACATTTTAATTTGTGCTTTGTGCTTTTTTTAAATTTTTTATAACGCATGAATAAAAAGTAAACTGCTGTGTTTGTGTGTTTACTGTTGCTGTGCACCGTTGTGTCCAGCAGGGGGCGCGACAACCAGTCCGCACAGATAAATAAGGCAAAGCGAAGAAAAAGTGTCAACCCTGACGTCATTGTGTAAAACTAAAACACTTTTGGGTTATTCTGACTGTAGGTTTTCCCAGGAAGTATTATTTTGATTTCCTTGAAACTGTGTGATAGTGTTGATCTTCATTGCATATTTATCAAAAAATCAAAAAAAATCAAAGATATTGATAATTATTTTGGTACTTCTCACTTGCTGAACAGTGAAGCCTTTTTGGGCTGAAATCAAAATCATGTTCAGGACAAAACCCCCTAAACCAGTGAAAAATACATTCGTCATGATGACGTTCAGAATACACATACAAAGAGTGCTGAAATTTCATCCTCATACTTCGCTGTAAAAGTATTTGGAGTACAGCTAAAGGATTTTTCAAGGTCTCACGAATTTAATATAAGTTTCAACATGAATTTTCTAAAGAAATTCCACGATGTGATCTGGAAAAAATTCTGGATTTTAGCTGTGTTGGCATGCGATGTGTTTCGCGTGGCTAATACTGATATGATAATAGGTAACAGATACTATTGTGAATCACGATAGACCCAGTGTTGGCCCTCTTCCCACTTATCCTCCATCATCTCCTCATACCTCTGTGTTGGGCTGAAGTTCATTCTTGTCACAGCGTGTAACAAAACTTCCCTCACTGAGCACCCAATAAAGTTCGCCAGAAAACACGTCATTTCATGAACTCTGCCTGTGTCATATCAATAGACCAAATCCAAACAGCTTACTTAGAAACGTAAGTCCTAGTTATGATGGTTTTGCAGCCAAACAGGAGAAAAACTAACAAATGCATCACGACAATGCATTAAGGATACTTAAGTTCTTGTCAGCAGCCTAATGCTGTTAATCACAGGGTGTTCAGGTTTATAAAAAATGTAAATATTTTTGCCATTTAGCTGAAAAACTATCTGCAAGTTCTGTGTAATGTCAAAACTTGTGCTTGTAAACAGGTTTTATGGCACTAATGAAGCTCCCAGCGTTTAATGTTTCCTGACAACCGATAAGCATTTAACTTTTTGACTTGACATTGTTTAAAAGTGTTGCCTAGACGGTGTCATGTAGCAGAAAGGCCCTGCTGCTTGGCCTGCAGGTTGAACCCCCAGCTTTTTAAAATCTCACCAGGTTAAACAGCTACATCTAGTGGACGAATGAAATGATTACACCTTGTGTAAAATAACCTCAAATAATCTGTTGGATCATCAACCTTGATCGACTACAGTTTGAACGGTGAATGATAATTAGTTGGTTACAGTCCGACAGCCATGATACTGTAAACATGATGTAAAAGGCATGTAAAATTACATACAGTAGGTAGACTATGTTAGTAAATACAGGAGACAAATTTAGTGTTAAATTGTTTTAAATCATAATGCTAAACAGGAAAAGGAGTGTAGTTAATATGACTATAAAATGACTATAACCTGGAGTTGTTTAATAAATGCATATAAGGGAAATGTTTCAGTTTAAAAAGGACATTTGGTTTCAATTTTGTTAGTATTTTCTTAGATCAACAACCAAATATTTCACTCATTTCAATTTGATGTGCTCTTTGTATTTACCTCAAAAGATATAAGATAGACTAATTAGACCTGCTGATTCGAACCTCAAATGAAATTTGCAATATTAACGAGGTAATAATACAAACTCATAAGTATTTATCTTAATAACTGAATAAACAAGCTGTTTTCAGTGGAAAATAAGGTTCCCAGAACACTGTTAGGAGCTAGAAAGGTGGCAGGGTCCGCCACATATAGACAAAGTGAAACAGCATGTAATTGTGTCGTCCTTTAAGGTCAGTTTGTTTATTCCCATCATTAATTAACTTGATGAGCATTTAAAAGAGCAGAGAATCACTGCAGGACAACACTATGCTACGTATGACATCAACCTTTCACCCTTCACAGGAACAGAACTCCTCCCACTTCTGTATTTTGGACTTTCAGTATCAGTCAGACTGTTTAATCAAGTCAGACCAGCAGACTGGCCAGAGAGGCTTCATACTGCAGCAAAAAAAAAGCCAGCCAGTTTCAAAGATGAGCAACAAAACTTATCAAGTAAATGTGGAAAACTGGATTGAAGAGAACCAGAATGCTTTTCTGCCGCCAGTGTGCAACAAGCTCATGTGAGTAATCGTGTTATTTAATTGTATTTGATAGTAGCCTCATTGTTAAGTATGTGTGTAACTAGAGTGGTTCTTGTGTTTTGTTGTTCACGTTTTCCACATGCTGATGAACATTTGGCAACTTTACAACAACTCTGTAAATCACAATAAACGTACAGCTCAAAATGAAGAACCAGTTGAGTTCTGCCAACTATTTGAGGAACACTGTTGTCTTTCGTTCAGGCACCTTTCCCAGTTACTTATCATGTTTGTTGGAGGTCCTAACACCAGGAAGGACTATCATATTGAGGAAGGGGAGGAGGTAAGAGACAAGTACTTTTTCATTCTGCATAAAATTTGACTTCCACCGCAGATTATTTAATGCACACTTGAAGGACACTCTCCACACAGTGACTGTGCCTTAAAGAGACCCATCCCCGACTAACAAGGACAAACTCCACCACAATGTTGCAACGCTCGGTGAAATTATTTTGGCCTGCTGCCAGTATTCGCTTTTCCTGTGTGCTGTTGTTGTTGGCATTGTTTTCTGATTGACTTTTGCGAAGTTAACAGTGTATAAAGGGTGGTCAGCTGACAGCCACATGCAATATTTAACAAGCTGTTACTCAGTAGTGAGACTGATGTTGTGTAACACTCCTGGAGTTGTGGTAATTTCATGCACTATCCTTAATATTTCTTTACTGATAAATAAAATGATGTAATTGATGCAGCAGAACCAGAGATTCATTCTTCCTCCTTGTCAAAACCTGGCAGCAATATTACCCACACCTTGACCACAGACAGTTCTGCTGGAGATTTGGGGATTGTTAATCAAGTCCCAGCGAACGTAGCCTTGAGCTGCTAGCTTCAAGCAGAGATGAGCTACAGAGATCTGGAAGGCTCACTTCTTTCTATCTCCACACCACTGGCTGTATCTTAGATGGACAACAGGAGCTTTATTTTTGCACATTGGGAGGAAGTGGAGATATGCTGTCCATTTTTATATGCAGTCAACGCTCAAGACCCCCCTAATGTTTCCATCACTTGAGTCCATTTATCAGACTTCACACAGCTCCCTCTGGAGACAGAGGAGACTTCATACAACTGTTAAAAATATTCTGTAGTGCTCATGTGTAAAATCACCATAGTTCCCCGTTAATCTAATGATATCTCTTCTTTTGTCTTCCACTCTGTTTTAAATAGTTGTTCTACCAGCTGAAGGGGGACATGTGTCTGAAGGTGATTGAAAATGGCAAACACAAGGATGTGCACATCAAGGAGGGAGAGGTGAGCTCTATGCGTCATTTATAATATTTGAAAGAAGGTCAATGATTTTCTTCTCATGAAAATAACATATGCAACTCTCAGTACTTTGTCATTCATTTCTCCCCCACATGTAGATGTTCCTGCTGCCAGCTCGGATCCCCCACTCCCCCCAGAGACAGGCCAACACCGTGGGACTGGTGGTGGAGAGGAGACGGCTGCTGACCGAGACTGACTGCCTGAGGTGAACTACAGTATCTCCTTCTCTTCTCTTCTCTTCCAGCCACAAAATTCATGCAATCAGTGGATAAAAAACTGTACACTAAACTATGACGACTAACAGAAAGACTTCCTATTTTGGATCCATGAAGTACGCTCTGTCCAAATAGTCCATAAGATTCAATGTGAAAATAACAGTTCCAAGCGGCGTTAACATAAGCGTGTGTTGGTGCTTTCAGGTACTACGTAGACAACACCACTAACGTCCTGTTCGAGAGGTGGTTTTACTGCCAGGACCTCAGAACACAACTGGTGCCAATAATCAAAGAGTAAGACGTCCACACTGTTATCTACGCACTCACAGACAGTCTCCATCAGATCGTGTTATTTGTGTTCATGCAGTTCGTTGTTGTTGACTTTATCTGCAGGTTCATGGCGTCAAAGCAGTGCAAAACAGGAAAACCAGCTCCAGGTGAGTTCTCTGTTTCTCGTGATCTAAAAATCTACTCCCTGTCTATTTTTAACCGGTGTCATGATTGTCTTCGGGGCGAACAGATGACGTCTTCAGAGAGCCTCCGTTCCAGTTTAACACCATGAACGTGATGTCCCCCTTCTCCTTCAAAGACTGGATGAATAAACAGAAGCCCGCCCTGGCCAGCGGAGGGCCCATCGACATGTTCGGAGCTCAATTTGAGACAGAGGTAGTGGGAAATATGTAGAAAGATGTGTTTTACTGTTTCAGCATTAAGACTTCTTAAGCACTGAGCTGACAGATTTGTTTTTAATCTTGTTTAGTTAATATTTGATCAAATAGTTGCTGATTTAAATAATACATTTGCCTATTTTGTTTTGTTCACGCAGAGCTCTTGTATGGCTTCTGTTGGTTAAAGGAACAGTCCACCCATAAATGACTGAATTAGATAACGACTGGATTTTAATTTATGGGTGAACTGTTACTTCAACCAAAAGAAGCCATACAAGAGCTTTGAGTCGACAAAACAAAATAGGCTAATGTATTATTTTCAACTTTCAATCTTACTTATAAAGCCAAAAGTGACAAATTTGCCAATCTGTACAACAGATGACACCCTCTTATCTTAAGATCTCTTGATTTGAATAAAGAAAAGTCTAACAAGAAATAACAAGGAAAGTACCTCAGGAAGAGCAAAGAGGAGGGATCCATTTTCCAGGACGGACAGACATGCAGTATACTGTATATAGTGTACAGTTAAATCAACATGAATATTTGATACTTGAGCTTTGGCCTTGTTTCAGTAGCAACATTCAGGTGTGTCATATTGGCAGTAGTGGTGAAAAAAATCAAAAATACGCAGCCAGATCTAAAGTTGACTTGGAAACATGTAAAAAAAACCAAAATAAAATAAATACAAAAATGATGATAAAGGGACTCCATAGTTAAAACTGAAATAAATCTGAACCGAAAGAGGCGACCTTTGGTATTTTCCTGCCTGGGGAAATTTTCCGACTCAACTTGGATGGATGCAGTATAGATGGAAAAACAAAATGTACAAACCACAGAGCTGGCATTGAGACAACACGAGCAGATGTGCTGCAGATAAATGATGACGATGATATGGAAGAGATGCAATGATGCATTAACACTCCATCTTGTTACCGTGACAGGTGATGTTGTTCGGACCTGGACAGATCGAGACATCAGTACGGCAAAGTGATATGTGGATCTGGCAGATGGTATGGTCTCTAAATGCTTCCTATATCCAGCAATCTATCAGTACTGTTTAGCTGTTGCTGTTCACACGTTTCTTACCTTTATCTTCATAATCACCAAACTTTCAGTGTGTCTTTTTCTAACCATCATCGTTCCTCACTGACTTGTCTTTTTGTCTCTCAGGAGGGCTCTTCCAGAGTAACTATGAATCAGCAGGAGTTTATTGTTTCTGCAGGAGACAGTTTACTCGTTCCTGAACAGACCCAGTGAGTTCATTGACAGTAATGATTAATGACAAACACCTCCAGTCAGTGTAAAAATGATGTCATCAGACAGTATTGCAATATTGCTTCCCAAATGATTTTAGTGGATGTAATTTAGCAGGACTGACTTTTTTTTTCTTCTTTAGCTACCAGTGGCAAAGAGATGTCGGGACTGTTGCCCTGGTTGTGGTCCAAAACCCTGAGCGGAAGAGACCCTGAGCATCACGTGCCGAGTCACACACACATTAAATTCATTCAGTATTCAGTACAGGCAGGGAGGAGAACTCAGTGTAGGTGTAGAGTAATGTAGTTGCAGTAATGTAAAGTAATGTCCTCGGACAAGACACTTTTGCCATCTGTGTGTGAGTGTGTAAGGTCAAAAGCTCTTTATGCAGTAAGTGCCGTTAATTTACCATTTCCTTACCTATGAGAGAAATTAAATAAATACTTGAATATTTGAGATAAAACTGAGTTGTGATCATTTATCTCCCTGACCTTCACTTTCCGATTACCACATTTCATCAGTGTTTTTTCCCTCTCCTGCATTGTTAGTTGTTAATGTTCTCCGTTTTACACCAGAACTGTCAGAACGCCTCCGCATCCAACCACACTGTAAACTGGGATTAAACATTTAGATTTTTCTCTGGAAGTACAAGGGGAGAAGGGAAAAAAATCACTATTGCTATTATCCTCTGAAACAAAAAGTCAAAGACAACACTACAGTCACACTCCTACTGGAATAATATTGGCTGAAAAGACATTAAACGCAAGTTTCAACAAGAGTTTGGCACAGGCTCCATGTTATCAGATGTTTGCCAGATTTTTTATTTAGTCAACACCGTGTCGTCCTGAAAATCTGTTCCAGAGAAACACAGAACTGACAGGTCATGATTTTAGAGTGGCCCAGACCGTGACGTATTTTTCCACTGCAACTGTCTTCCAGTAATGGGTGCAACTATTGATGAGACATGGAGGTAGGCTTGATGCTATTCTCGTCGTGATCATTGACAGTATGATCAGTTTGGGACTTGGCCAAGCTATTAATCCTAAAACCCAAGGGAAAAAGGCTGGGTTTGTATTACTATTGTCTTAAGTTTTTACACTTAAACGCTTCGTGGTCTAAACAGCTCCAAATTCTTAAATGGCTGAAAGTGTCATTAAAGTTACACCCAGACTATACTTTCAGTATTGTGTGGATCTCCTAAAATCCCCCAAAGCGATATGTCTTTATCTTGTGCACCCAAGATATGGATCTTTTGCACGCAAGGAAATAACTTGTTCGCACAAGATAAAGGATATCAACCATAGAACAGAAACAGCTATATATCTTAAGTAAACTTCAGAAGACTCATTTCCTGTGCCAAGTTCTAGGTAACTTCTAGGTAACTGGTACTCTTCTACAGAGCATCAGTGACACCAGTAAGGTGAGATGTCTGCACAGAGCCCAAAGGATATTAAAAGACAACATCCACCCCAGCCACAGTCCGTTCACCCCACTGTCATCTGACATTTTAATGTTTAGTTTGGTTTTAGACAGTGCGAATCTACAGAGGCCCATAACAGCCATGAGTGCAGTTACTTATGAATGAGGAGGGTGTTTGCCATGCCAGGATGCATACATGGCATCTTGTTAAGTGTAGAAACTTGTTGAAGCTGGAAATACCCAAATGAATCAGACTGTACTTCAATCTTAGGAATTTATGTATATGAAATTCGACACCCAACACCCGACCACTGAGAGGTGCAGTAGCAGCCCATTGGACAGCAACAAATCTGCCACGAGTTGATCACTGTATATAAGAATCTTGTTTCCAACTGACCCTACAGTAGCCATAATGTAAATACCATCATATCAAATTGATGGGTAAAACATTCAAGTGGCACAAGTTCATTAAAAGTTCCTATAGTTTGCTTTGAAACACCTAAAGCCTGCTGACAGAGCAGAGTGTGTGTGTGTGTGTGTGTGTGTGTGTGTGTGTGTAATGGTCCACCCTTATGAATCTTGTTTGGCCCATGACCGTTTAGGGCTTCCGTACAAATCTCAACTGATTTAAATAATTTAATTTTTACAGCAATTGTTTGACATTTTGAGAAATACCCTCATCCACTTTCAAGCTATAAATTAGATGAGAAAGTCAACACCACTGACACGTCTGTGCATCAGATACAGAGATGGATTCAAGAGGCAATGAGCTTTGCAAAACATAATGACTAGAAGAAGGGGGAAACACCTCACTGTCTACATCTTGGACCCGGTGACTTCCTGGAGTCATCACTGTGAGGCAACGAGCCGACACTTCAGGAAGTCATTAGTCTTGGCTAAGAAAGAGTCTAGCACAACCCTGATTAAACCACAACTTATTTTTGCTCTTTAGTTTTTGTCTAAGCTAGCTCTTCCCTTTTCTTCTCTTCTGAATGTTAAACTATTAATCTCCGGGCAGTATTGTAGCTTCATATTAACAGACGGAGTAGGGAGTGGTGTTGATCTTCATATCTAACTTGGCAAAAAAGCAGATGAGCTTATTTGCCAAAATTCCAAGCTGTTGATTTATAGCTGTCATACAGGCATACACCAAACCAACCTTCCCCAAATAAAACACCTTTGTCTCATTTCAGCCAGTTAGAAAAACACGCTCACAGATTGACGTGATAATAGTTGTCAGATTTAATGAGCAGCTTTGTAGCTGCTTTTGAAAGCACATGATTCCAGATCGATCAGCTCAGTTGTGCAGTCTTATCCTCAGAGTGTTCCTGATCACGTGCTGCTCTGCTATAAACGCTGCCACAGTCCAGGGCAGTGCGTACTCCAGAGTCACCAGTCCTCCCAGGTTGTACCTATAACCTGAATAGTCCCAGGGACAGGCCCCCAGCAGCCTCAGCCCAACCCCCCAGCTGAACTCCCACAGGTAGATGAACATGGTGTAGGCCATCAGACGCACTGGCAGCGGGCGGTGCTGAGCCAGCAGCCGGGCTCTCAGGCCCTCAATGAGGTAGATTGCGGTGGCGTACATAGGCAGCGCCCACAGGCTGCTGTGACCCGGGAGCCTTCTGTCCTGGGTGCTGCACCAGTCACACACAGCAGTGAAGGCCACCTCACAGAGGCAGCCATGCAGTGCGTACACACAGAGACGAGCTACAGTGGAGAGAGGACGACCTGAGACGCTCTCATGTGGCTCTGCTAGGGCTTCGTCTTCACCGCCAGTCCCTGTCGCAATGGAGAGTTTCATAAGACATGTTTGCAACAGTCCACAAAGACACACATATGATGGGACACTGAAAAGATGAACTTCAGGCCAATGAATTTGAGAAAGAAATGAAATGATCTCAATATGTTAATATAGAGGTTACAGTTATACAGTTATACGTCTCTGTTGCTATGCCTGCTATTGCTAAATGTGTCTTTTAATGTTATACATGTAAAAAAAGTAAAGTATTTGTTTAATATTTTGGGAAATACACTTATTCACTTATTTGCTGAGAGTTAGATGAGCTGATGCTCTTATGCCTTTACAGCAATAATGGAGTTGTTGAGCTTAGCCAGGCATAAAGATGGTAGAGAGGGGTAAACATTTAGCCTGGATCAATCCAGAGGAAATACACCAGCACCTCTCATGCTCATTTATTAATACATTATGTCTCCACTTTCTAAAGTCTCAGTCTAGGCTCTCAAATTTAACATGAGAGATGTTAATTAATGACCTTGAGAGGAGCTGGCAGGTGGATTTTGTTACCTTTAGAGGGAGCCAGGCTAGCTCTTTCCCCCCCTTTCCAGTCTTTATGTTAAGCTAAGCTATCTGGCTGCTTGTTCCAACTACATAGTTACAGTAAAAACATGCAAATAGCATCAATGTTCTCATCTCACTCAAATGCAAATTAGCAAATAAGCGGTTAAGTTTATTTTCCCAAAATATTAAAATATTTATTTGAGTGAAAGCACAAATAAACTTCTTGAGTTAAAACACACTTGAGTTAAAGTAAAATTACCGACTACAGGTAAGGTGTTGGTGAAGATGTAGTTCACCGAGTGGTTTCACACAAAACTAGATATTTTACTATCTTTACGACAAACAGCAACTTTATAGACTTGAAAAGTTATCTTTGTAATTACAAACATCATATGTGTACTTCATGGCACAATTCAAACGGGATCAAGAATTAATTTGTCTCTCCCCGTTGACAACTGCATAGTTTCTTAACCCATGCGGTCCACCGGAAGGAGCTCATGACCATTTTAATCTGAGAATGACCTACATAATGTCATTCATGTAAGTTATAAATTAATCATTTAAATCCTAGCGCTGTTTTACTGTTCAGATTAATGGTTTAATGATGTTTTACAGCTTCAGGAAACATTAATAGACTAGTAGTTGTTGCCTCCCTGTAATAAAAACCTGTCAGTTATTTTGGGAGTGATAGCAGCCTGCACCAGTGTGCGTTGAATTTTAGAGGTGGGACCACAGGTTTGTTTACACTGGAATTAAGATTTGTTCCTTTCACTGGCTACAAATGTGACACATGGTGATCAAAATGAGTGCATAAGAAAGCTGGGAATTTAGCAGATAGTTACCGCAACAATTGCAATATTGAGATCTATTTTGTTATAAATAAAGTTACGACTATTATATATTTTTGCGATGATATATTACCTGTAAAAACATTTTTACAGGTAATATCATTTCCTTTTTGGAGGAGCTAGTCTTTACCTAGATTTTCTCCACCACATTGTAATACCTCCAGTGTGTATTCTGTTGTGCCCCTCCTCCACAGGACACACAGGACAGTGTACCGGCTCTAATGCGGATTAACAGGCTAATAGCTCAGTTTAGGAAGATAAAGGCTTCAGATCAACAGATTTTCACTCTGCATTTGATAAAAGTGTCATTACCAATGTCAAATCAACTTGGTGGAGACCATCTCTGTCATTAAATTATTTTACCATATATTAAAATAGAGTCAACAACGGTCTCACAGCAGCATTGGATCCAACTCCATCACTTAAATGACTTCAACTGAGATAGGATGCAGTCACAACTCAGAGTGTGTCCTCCTACAGCTATTAAACTTAATAAACAGTCATAATTCTCACCTAGGTCATTACTACCTCGCGTCCTCCTCACATGTAGTTTTCTCGCCTCCATCCCAGAGCAGCATATGGGTCTCTGCACCTTTGTAATCCCTCTGCTTCCCTGTGTGTGTGTGTGTGTGTGTGCGTGTGTGTGGATCTTGGGCTAAACATTAAGCGGAGTGAGACAGCGATGTCTCTGTCACAGGCTGAGGTCGTGAACCAAGGGACGAACCCAGGAAGTAAACCTGGACTACCCGGGGATAGAAAATTGTCAGTGTATGTAGCCCCAATAAAAGTATTGATCTCACAGTGGGTGCATGAATAGTTCCTTTGAAAGAGCGCAAATGATTTTTTTAGGGCAAACATGGACGCTATCAGGAAGCCACAGTAGGTGGGTGTGTCAGGGAAGCTGACCATTGACTGTGAAACTTCTACTGGACATGCATCAAACTTTTTTAAAACAATAACAATACTGATTTAAAATTCTGGTTTCCAACCTTCTTGCAGCCTTTATATATTTTGGTAGGTCATACTTTACATAAAAGAATATGTGTGTATAATATGTTATATAAACCTTGGATTCTTTATTTGTGTGACAAAGTTTATAGTTATTTATGAATTTGGAAATAAGACAAATTCATTCATTCAATTCCCATTTTATGCATCTCCACAGTCATTATATGTCATGTTTGGGTAATTAATGGTTAGATAGAATACATGCACTATTTGATTAATATCAAATTGTTATTATATAAATAATTCATATTTATTTCAGAATTATTACTTATTTTGGTTGCAGTAAAGAGATTAATGTATAAGCACTAACAGCAAGACTTGTGGTATGAGAGGGCTGTCCACACATAGTGTACAAATATAAATATGTATGCTCTAACAGTAGTTTCACACTTTCACACTACAGTATACAGTGTACCCAGTGTCTGAGAGCAGATGTCAGACCTCACATGGTGCCACTGCTGGGTCCTGTGTGTTTGTTTTGTGTGTGCTCTAATAAAACTGTTGGATAAATGGCGGACCCGTGGATCAGAGTCCAGTGATATTAGCAAACACACCTTTAGGGCTAGGAAGGGGGACTGCATCGATGTATGGGAGTCAATGACCATAAAGTTATCGAGCTGACAAAGGTCGGATTGTTCACACAGTTGTGAGCTGACGCTGTGTGTGTGTGTGTGTGTGTGTGCCCGTTTTGCATTGTTGTGTAACGAATTGTGGCTGAAGAAAGTTTGATTAGGGAAATTATCTTCTGCTTGCTCAGAATGCACAGAGGTTACATGTTGTCCCCAGTGAACCCAAATTAGATTGAAATGAATGGACATGAACAAAAATGATTTGAGATGACAGAAGATGATGTGATGAGAGTAGATGTGATGAAATGTGATGAGAAAAGGTGAGCTGAGCAAAGATAAGATGTGATGAGATGAGGTGACCGTGCATCCTGTCTGAAGTAGGTAGACGATGGTGTAAATAACGTATTTTTCAAATCAATTTGGGATCTTGGGGATTCCTTAGACTTGATTTACTTGTTCATTTACGTTTTAAAACAAGTCCCCATCTAGTTCAGTTGTTTAGGATAATGCTCCAACACTGTTTTGGTATAAAGCTCCAGAAATGTTTTGTGGACTACGAAACCTCACCTCACTTTCCATATAAAGGTGATTAGATAATGACTGACCTTTCATGATTAGGTGAACTTATCCTTTAAATGAAATGAGATGAAGTTGAGATGAGGTAAAATCAAAAAGGTCAAAGTATGATCAGGAGTAACAGTCAGCTCGGTCAGAATCAGAATTCTGATGAAGAGGATGTGTTTGAAATTAAAGTAGATGATTCACGATGAGCTAAGATGAAGTTGAATGTAATCAAATTTATCCAGAGGTGCCAAGGTGAGACATCATTTCCTGACAAAGTGGAAATTTTAATTATTGGTTGTATGTATCAGTATTTATGTCATCAATACCAACAACATCATTACTGTCAACAAATAAACCTTACTAATTTTCATTTTATCTATATAGTATAGATGTGACATAAAAGGTACTTTAACAAAAGAAGTGGAAAAAGAAAGTATGACAATAGTGCAATTATACACTCAAATGCCAGAAGTGACTCTCCTGTAGGTGTGCTTCCATGGAACAACACCCTCATGTTATGACAAGCCCTCCTCACGTAGGGATATTATTTCTCTCATTCACTTTCACTACTTAAAAAGGGAGTTGTACTCCGCTGCACACATTTGTACATACAAATCCTTTATACACGGACAACTCTGACCTCTGAAAACATCTTTTAGAGGGAACTGTGGACTTCAGTGTTGACTTCTGGTGAGTGCTTGAAATTCAAACTTTTCTGTATTCTTCATCACACATTTATTTTGAGTTTCGAACACCAAAATACTGATCACTTGCGCAGCATAGTTTTTGCCATCAGTGGTGTATCTCATGACTTACATTGCAGAGTGAAAGGGGCAAACTATGTTATTTTTTGTAGTACATAAAAAGTTTCACACCTTTCATCCAGATATTGTAATAGTCCTGAAAATCAAAAGTCATATGGAAAAAAAAAAAAAGACTGAAATGCTTTTTAAGGTTTTCTTGTCGAGTGGTTGATGATAAAGTTAATACTGCATGCATTCTTGTACACTAAATATGAAGCTGCAGCATGCAGACAGAAAAACAGAAATACCGGAGGTGGGGGGAAACAGTCAGCCTGGCTCTGTCTAAAGGGGATTAATGATTGTGTCAATCATGTTTAAACACTGACTCCGTCATTTATTTTTTTGCTGTTTTTTCACATCCGTCAAAAGCCTTAAGAGGGTTGTTTGACTATTCAGAGCCACTGTAGTGTGATAAATCAGTGTGGTAAGTTGTGATAAAACAGACTGATCACAGGACACTTAGGCTATTGACCATGATCTGTCTGAAGGTCAATGGGACAATTTCGATCAAAGATGTGATTTGATGTGTGCACTGCTGTTCACGATCAGCTAATTTGTGGTGGTCAAGTTTTTAATGTGTTCCAGTATAGTTCACAGCATATCAAACTGGAGCATTGAAATACTCCTGTCATCGACTGTGATAACACAGCAGGTGAAACTTCCCTTGTGCTTGTCTTACTTTTAGGATTGAATGGACCCAGTAGGCCTATTTTCTTTTGTTTTTTTCAAGAGTGTGAGGACCACAAACTCATTTCACTGCTTGACAACTCCTTTTTGTCTTGTATTGCTAATTTTCACAACAAAATAAAAGAGTTTGGTGTGCAAAGGCCAAAAATATGACATAATCTGCCAACCAGCACCTCAGAAGCCCCTGGCTACGTCACAGAAATGACAAGGATCTAAGCCACAGTACATGAAAGAGAAGCAGTTGTAAATTAGTGCTGCAATACCCAGTCGCATGTATTTCCCAAAAGTCAAACTTTTGCTTTTACTTGATCAATGAAATATTAACGTCTAAAACACTTTTTTCTCTCCTTTAAAGAACACAAGATCTTCTGAAAATAAGGATCGGAGGAAAATCCAAAGAGATCATCCTGCATTTATCGCTGAAATGGATTTGATGAATGATACCACTCGGATGCACTGCCAATCCCCCCCAGGCCATGGGATTTCATTCTTGATGATTGCCATGATCAGCGAGATGATTGTGGGCCTGCCACTAAACATAGTGGCTTTGTTGATCTTCTGTTTCCGCATTAAATTTTGGAAACCCCACACTCTGTTCCTCTTCAACCTGGTTCTAGCCGACTTCCTGCTCCTCATCAGCATACCCTTCCGCATTGACAACGAACTCCGAGGGGACTACTGGGTGTTTGGACAGGTCTGGTGCCGCATCAACCTCTTCATGCTCGCTGTCAATCGCTCTGCCAGTATTGCATTCATGACAGTTGTGGGTCTGGATCGCTACTTTAAAGTAGTCCATCCACATCACCGCATCAGCCGGATTACTTTAACGCAGTCGGGTTGGCTCGCAGGCCTGATCTGGATTGTTGTGATCGCCCTCCGGATTCCGCTGGTGACCACCAACCTCCTCCACCAAGATGGCAACGACTCCTTGTGTCGCAGCTTCAACGCCTACGAAGTAATTCCTTTGTCAATAAAAGTACACTATGTTGCCTTCACTGCAGAGTTCTTCCTGCCCTGGTTCTTGTTGCTGTTTTGCTCAGCGCGGATTGCCTGCCATCTCCACAAACGGCAGATAGGCAAACAGAAGAAGGTACGGAAGGCAATCCGAGCAGTTGGGGTAATCAGTTTGGTGTTCACCATCTGCTTCTCACCAAGTATCCTGACAGGCTTGGGTGGGGCGTTAGTGAAGTACTTTGACCCCGAAAACTGCAAGTCCTACAATCTGATCACAAAGCTGTTTATAGAATGCATCGGCTTCACCTACCTCAACAGCGCTTTGGACCCTATCATCTACTGTTTCTCTAGCTCCTTGTTTCGTGATGCCCTCAGGAGCTTCATCAGCCACCTGGGCTTTGCAAAGAAGAACGTCAGAGCAGACAAGAAAACAGCCAATAACGGCTGAAAGACAAAAGCAACTTCCATTGGATTGACTTCCCCAGAACAAAGTCTTAGGTTCAGTCCTCAGATTGTTGAGGTGTCTTGAGGAAGATGCTGAATCACTCTTAAGGCATTTAAACTACAGTGAGTGTTTTATACTTTAGTACATATACTTACTATACACACTTCACTATAAACAGTTTGCAAATACAGTCGGCCTGTAAAGATGGACTAGTGAGTTGAGTCTAGGCAGAATAGTGTTTAATGTCGCTGACAACTTCTGTATTCTTATTTAGCCACTTGTTAGCAACCGCCATTTTTACGACGCGTAAAATGCTGATGTGTTGTATGTTGTAGAGGAAAAATCGCTAAAGCTTGTGTCAACAACCG
>NC_140199.1:13646024-13706697 GCF_965226575.1 Pagrus pagrus
TGCTGATTTCAGGCATTTAACTGAAAACCCATAGACTGTGAGACAAGGGAACCGAAGTGCAAAAATGCTAACTTATTTGCTGGTGTTAGGACTCGTTCTTGCTGCACTCTATAGTAGTCATTGCCAGAGACCGGGTGATCCATGCATGGCACCTTATAACATCCCTAACATCAGTATAATAAATACAGTGACCGGTGGAGTACCTGTAAATGTTCAATGTTTATGTTAAAACTGTATAATGTAGATATGAATGTAAATAAAAGAAGGAAACGTGTGTCTTAATGTCTTGGCATTCATTCTGTCTCTTTCTATATAGGATGTCTACTGACTATTCACAGAGGTGTTTATGATAATGAAGCGATACATTATTTTTACATTAGATATTTAAATATTGATAAAAGTCAAAAACAACAACAAAAAAATATCTCTCAAAATATTATAATAAATATTTCAATCAAAATTGGTTATAAGGCTGTGGGGACTATATGGTTTATTTTTCAGGATTTGATTTAATGTTATATGTATCCTCCTTAATTGTGTCCTCTCCTGTGTACTCAGTTTGATTATGAAAGCTAAGGGAAGGTATGTTGATTGGTGCAGAACATTTACACTTTCACACAAAAAACTGTATCCTGCGTAGGATCATCTTCTATCACCATACATACTTTTCAACTGGATTCTGCTATGACTAGAAAAAAGCCACTCATTTGTGGGCCTTATTAGATAAACATGAATGAAAGGAAAGATGAAACTAATCCTTGCTAACTGGATGTTTACTGTGTTTGCACAGAAAGAAAACCCAAATACACATTTAATAATTATATATACTCTATGCATGCATGTATTTGGAATCCGGGTTGTGTTTACAGTAGCTGTCTGACAAACACAGTGAACATCCATTGTTTTTCACTTTATTCATACTAATGTCATTCATATGACATGATGATATCTGAGGATTGACTGTTAGTTCCAGATATTTTATTGTTTTGTTGGAGGACATTCATCTGCAGTCAGTTGCAGCTGTACAAGAAGCACATCACAACAATTAGCACATTGAATACGCAAATAGCTAATCGACATGAATCAAAGAGGCAGTATACCGATGACAATAAGGAGAAGACGGACGGACGGTTGAACACATGATCGGACAGATAGATAGATATACAGATAGATAGATAGATAAGACATAGAAAACAACAATGCTTAGATATAACTGAAATTCATCATATTGCTAATTAAAGAATGTTGAACCAATGTAGAAATAAACGTATACTGCTGTATCAAGCTAATAACTCACAAAGGTAGACTGTTGCCTCCTATAACCTGAGTGTCCATAAACCATTGCAAAGTTGCATGAAACAGTGAAAGTTCAGTGGGTCACTGCTAGCTTACCAAAGAGCTACCCTATTATGTACTTTACAACAAGTGTTTTATATTGTACAAATGTATTTTCAACAAATGTATAATGTCTTCAACAAACAGTATCTCAAATAATTTAACGCCATGTTTGGCGAATATAGAGCCTAGCTTATTGCTACACCATCTATTACATATTTTCCACCAAATTAGCAGGTCTACATGGATTTTTTAAACGCGGATCAACCTGCTAAAAATCACCTATTGACCCCATTCCCACTTCCCACAGGCAAGGCAGCCCGTCTGTAACTTTTATGTGAAGCATCACGTCACGAGTGCACCGGTTGTAGCAGAAGAGAAAACAGCAATAGATCCATTGTGAAAGAGGCGTCTGTAAAACAGTGGATAAATTCTTTTGAGTGTCACAAATGTCACAAGCGAAATGACTCGTTTAGGTATCATCATTTGAGCCATTCGGTCCGATAACATTTTGGAAAGCCGCACGATTAAGTAATTTGATCCCCTTTAAGTTAGCTGGTTATCCAGGTATTTTCAGAGCTGGAAGGTCGAGCTTGTTTGGCTTCAAAACACTACTGAGGTAGTGGTGCTCCACCTCCAACACTGTGTCGTTGGATAGATGAATCCCAAATTCCTTCTTTATTTACGCGCCACCACCGGATGTTGATAACACGTCATCACTTCGCACTGTGGAATTTAGCGTGTCCACCCGGGACTTACGTTTAGCTCAAAACCGAGCTGAGGTGATAAAAACCTTTGTTTACTGCAGTCAATCGACCCGGGTGTAAATGCCAAGTTTACACATTCCCATTGCACGCTAAAGCCCGATCTTAGCGGGTTTAAGTGGGATTTTTGACCAGTGGAAAAGGGTTATATGAGAGGAATACAGGTATGAGCAGTTTTGTTCAATAAAAATATTGATAGCATATGCCTACTTTTATCACATAGTTCTGTGTCATTAAGTTAACTCCCCCTTCTGGAGAATTATAAAAAAATACTTTAGGCTACTTGTTGTAAATGTGTGATTGTTCATTGTGTGTGTCTAACAACACCACTCACCTTCTGTTTAGAGGAGTTAGACCACACATTGGAAAAAGTTAATTTATTGGTAACGGCACGCTACACCTGTAACTATTTCAACATTTATGCTGTGTAACAGTCCTGACTGTTAGCTAGTGTATGTTATGTTTCGGCTACTGTCTGTTTCCTCGTGTCTCGCGGTGGCTACGAGCATGACGTCACTGACCCATCCTTACCTCACAGTCCGTGCTCTCGGACAGGCAGCGCGGTGCATGTGGGGGTGTATGGAGGGAGGACAAGAAAAGCCGTTAATGTCACTGACATATATATATTATCTTGGCATTATTCGAGCATATTATGGCGCTGCTTGTGCTTGTATTTGCGTTTCCCCGCTCGAAGCTCGTTGAGACGTTTTAATGGCGCCTTGTGCGACAAATTCGCAGTAATTTCAATATTACTCAGTCTACCATTGTCCTCTCGCACTCTCCCATCATACATCAATGTTTGTGTGCAGGTGGTGGATCAACCTGTGAGAATAAAAGACGACAAACAACAGAGTTCATCCAGGTCGCCGTTGGTTGTTTATAAACCCAACTGCGGAGCTGAAGCAGTGAGCTCCAGTGGCGCAATCGGTTAGCGCGCGGTACTTATATGACAGTACACTGTAGAGCAATGCCGAGGTTGTGAGTTCGAGCCTCACCTGGAGCAGTCTTTTGATGTTGAACTACTGTATGAGAGTACTGCGGATTTGTTTTATTTAATGATACAATTACAAGAAATACTGATCACAGCAGAGTTCTTGTACCGGTTCATCGTGACTTTTGAGCCCTTGATGAGGATAAGTACAGTAATACACCTTTAAATATGAAGAACAAGGGCACAAATAGGATTACTACAGTGATACCGCAGAAAAAAACATAAAACAGGCTACAGCAAGGTCCTTTAAATGCACTTACTGTGGACACAAAAAAGAAAAAATACTTAGTAAATGTGAACATATTGGATTTGGGAGGCAATAGATGTAAGTTATGGGTTCATATGTTCAAATGTTGGATACTTTTTTTTTTTAAACCAATAAAGACATATTTGACTGTCAAAATATCAAATCCCACATCTTGCGTGAAGTGTGATTTGCTCCACAATTAAAGTTAAATAGTTAAAGATGGAAATCAAAACTCATAATCTTTGAAGAAAATGATGCTTCAATTCACAGATAGACAGACAAAGTTCAGTGACTCCACACCTGATATTTTTCTGTAAACAAACAAAAAACATACAATGTGTCAAATTCATGTTGGACACAATAACATGGTTTAAACATTGTGAGAGGAATGCAATAAAAATGTGATGGAAGTGATGAGATCATGAGTCAAAAGTGTGACTACAGTATGCTCAATGAGTTGACTTGACAGGACACTTCTTGCCACTAGGTGTCGGTGTTGTCCACTGTTTGGACAGGCTGGTCTTTTTTGTTTTTTTCCCGACTGCTTGAATCTGACTGGCTGTGTCTGCTGTTTGAATGAAAACAGTTGGCCTGACTTTGCTCTTCCCACTTACACACTCTATCTGTTCTCTGTGTGTTCTCATATCTCACACGTTTCGTTACATTTTACACAAACCGATGTTACAGAGGGATCTGCTGCAAGGTCAGCAGGCACACGCGTGTCCTTTGTTTTGTGCCTTTTGGAGTGTTTCATGTGGTTGCTCTTATATATAAAACTTAGACATGCATAAATTATTTTTCACCTTTCGCTGCCTATTGAGAAAAGTGAAGGAGGAACGTCATGGTGATATTATTGGTAATATGTATGCATGAATGGAAAGATGGATAGGTATGAGTGGACATGTCATGGTGTCTCAATATCTCAACTTAACACACACACACACACACACGTTTGAACAGTCTCAACACTAACATGGATGAGTAAAACACACATCATTGACTGTCAAAATCTAAAGAATAGGGCTAATGCGGAAAACATGTTCTGCTCAGAGACTCGAGGCCAGATGCAATGTGCATGAGATCACCATTTTGCAAAAAAAGTTGGGATCTGTGTGTGTTTGTGTGTGTGTGTATCACAGTCTTGGTTTGGGGCTCAAAGAGTACTTGATTACCCACTCTCGTAAATAGTATTTACACAAGTGTAGTGTGGGAAAAGCTCACAAATAAGATCCGTCTCATTTGGTCAGATAAACACACTATGTCAGTTTTTCTTGCATTTTCATCACAGTCCCTATCGCTGTTTTCTCCACCTAGTCTCATTTCTGTCTCTTCACTCGGCTCCCAGTGTAACCCAGCCTTCTCCTCTTAACATGGCCTTTGTGTACATGTTCGAATAAATGTAAAAGTAAAAGTAAAAAGGTGAGTAAAGTTATCATCCATTCACATGAAGTTAATATAAGCAAAAGTGTTAGCATGCAGCCTACTGTAACAGCATATGCATATATAAGTGTTAGCATGGAGTCTTCTGTCTGTCAATGTACAATTGACAAAGGTGTTAGCATGGTGTCTGTTCTCTCTCAACACAGATATGCTTAAATAGTTTCCTGCATTTTATCGTCTGAATGTAGCGTGTGCTAAAGTGTTAGCAGAGAGCATACTGTCTCAACATAGCATATGCTAAATATTTTAGCCTGGATTCTACTCTCTCAACTCAGTGTATGCTAAAATGAATGGGCGCGTGGAGTCATCTAGCACATGCTAAACTATTAGCACGAAGCCTTGACACATAGTTTAGTGTATGCTAAATCTTTGAGCGCATGATAACAATTTTTCCAAATTATGTTTTGTCTCGAATCCAAAAATGTCTTTGTGACATTGGTTCATCATGTAAAATGCAGTAGGACAGTGCACAACGTACTAGCAGCTTCCATAAACTGCACATTTTGTTTTGTTTCCATTATGTCAGAACGGCCTGTGCAAAAATTATGAGATCACAGGTTAGCATTGGTTATACAGTAAGGGTCGTATCAACAAACACATTCCACTTTGGACACATTTTGTCTGTCTGTGAAGTATGTGGGTCATCGTGTCTTTGGCTACAACAGCTTTGGTTTGTTATGATTTGAATACACAGCCCGCTGACACATCTCATTTTAATGGAGAGGAAAAGTCAGGGTGTGTGTGCAGTATGAGTTATAGTGGAAGTAAAGTGCAAGAGATCCACACCGTGTACGTGTGTGACGAAGGAGAGACCTGAGAATAAACAGAACCTGAAGGCACCATAACTGCGAGTCTGTAGGTGTTGTGGCAGGGCCTGTTCTCATATCTCTGCCCTGATCTGGCCTGCAGCATTAGTCACCTCCTCTCATTATCCAGCTGTGTTCATGCACACACACACACACACGTAAATCAATGCAATCTTTTCCCAATAAAACATCTCATTCACCGCCAATGCTTTTATTTAATAAATGATAAATACACTTAACGCAAACCACCAGTGGTTATAAAGACACTTACGTGTTGAGGCTATAAACTTTAGGTTAATTGCTTCCCGCAAGAGTACTTTGTGTCAAAAGATTTGTAGGTGGATATACATGCATTGGAATTCTCACAAAATTGAGCAAAAACACAGATATTGTTGACCCACAAATTCAGGCTGTAGTGCGATGAAGGGCGCCCTGCAACAGTATATTAAGATCTTTAGATCCAAGCCCGCCCCCAGCCTGGTACTAACCTCACAGCTATGTGTCACAAGCTATAATTCACATCTGTTCTTGGTTAACACTGAGCGTTCACTCACTATCTAGCTGTCTGACAGCTCCCAGGCCCAGCTGTTATGTATTGCGGCCCGTAGGCTCTGCTCATTACGTGTGAAGGTATAATTATTATCATTATTGTTTCTTTTCTTTTTTCTCCCTTCCCCAGCTCTCTAAAGCCTGGAGCGACATCACTGATCAAGCCCACGTCAACTTGGCTTAAAGGAAGTGATGTCACTTTGCCTTCACGGTCAAAGGTGTGTCTCGTCAGAAGGGGAGATGTGTGTGTGAGAGTGTGTGTTGGACGTGACCTATGGCGAGGGAGGGTGAATGAGTTTTGAGAAAGACGTGTGATAATGTTTTGTTCCGAGGAAGCCAATTATACAGCTGTTCTTCTTGGGAAGTGTGGATTTTGGGGTCATCTGGTGAAGAACTCCCAGATGTGTCATTTTCATTTTTTTAACTTCCACTTTCTCGAGGTAACCTATGAATCTCTCTCACACTTTATCATCATCATCTCTGGCAGCAAATGGTCATGATAGCAGTGTGTGTGTGTGTGTGTGGGAGGGTAATTGTTGTGTTATGAGCTGTTCACATACAGACTCAAAAGCCTGGACAGTGATAGGCTGTTATTCATTGTGAATGGGACCCAGCAGCCCTGGAGAAAGTTGAGAAAAGCTAAGTTTCACTCAAATGTTCTCTGACACAATGCCAGTGATAACAGGTAAGAGCCAATTGCACTGTTTTTTTTCCCACAGAAACTTAAGTACAGATGTCAGTACTACTGCTGGAGACAACAGGAGTGGGCGGGTCACTTCCAGCGCAGATACAGGGCCACAGTGCCAGTCAGTCTTGCCTGATCAGGTACCATTGTGTATGAAAACAACACTTTTTTTGGCTGATCTACCCTGTGTGTTTTTGCCAGAGCTCTCTGTTGCGGCACCTTGAAGCGTCAACACAGTTGTTTTGCATCATATGAATGAGGAGCGTGTGTTTTTTTAATCCAGAGAAATTGCCATAGTTCAAATGGTTTGGTCTGCATACAAGAAAAACACCTCTTTTTTATCTGGATTTACACAATAATGCAGTCAGAATTACAATTTTTATTGGAATACAATTGGAACAATTGATTCCATTAGTTGGTCACAAGCAAGGAGGAAAATATGATGTAAATTACTACATAAATATACACAGTTTGGTGTATTTATATAGGTCATATGTATTCCTTGTCTACACACAGGGGAGGCTCAATGCTCAAGGTTACATCTGAAGCACATATGAAAGGCAAGAGCTGCGGTACATTAGCCTCGATGCAGTTTCTGCTCAATAGAAATGGATGTGCACTTCTCTTTAATGGAGGCGGGTGAGTTATCTTTACATATGTTTGCAAAACCAACTAGTTTGTCCTCATCCTTGAAGTGTGTGGCTCTCACTGTCCGTCCTCTAGAGGCAGTAATGAGGCCATTACAGCCTCAGAGTGACATGAGAAGGATGATGCACCTTAAAATGCACTTGGGCTATCTGTACAAAGGTGAGATTTGAGCTCTTTCGCAAAGGCTTCATGTTTTAGGTTTCAAGGTTTTAAAGGCACAGTTCACCCAAAAATCAAAAATACATATCGTTCTTCTTGTCTGTAGAGCTACATAACCATCCAGACCAACGGACTGCTTTTCAAAACCTGGTGCCTACGTTACCCATAATGCAGCTTAGCCATTGAGTGATGGCACTCAACTTTTCAGACTAAATGCAGCTTCCTCTGGAGCCACAAAAGGTTTTGTACTACTTATTTCACATACATATGCAGTCCTACTCCCCACGACCTGTAAACACACTTTAATGTGTAAAATTGGTGGAGTTACCCTTTAAGTGACCTGAATACTTCTTCCACCACTATTGGCTTGAGAGGAGAAGTTCCCTGGTTCATGTACGCTTACCAAATACATGCTGAAATGCTGTATATATGTTGAACGGGTAAGTAAAGGCCAACAGTTGTTTCCACATTGGTTTTCTTTGTCAAGTATAAATAAATAAATGAAAGGTTACAGTAATTTGCGCTCTGGTTCTCACTCAGGAGTAATGAAAAGTGAGCACAGCAGCAGGTGGCAACTGGAAACTTGTACTCTTTTCCAGGTTTTGCTGAACACTGTGCTGAGCCCGCGGAGCCAGATGCACTTAAGAAGTGGAGTGTCTACAAGTGTGTGTGTGTGTGTGTTGAAGACAAGGGTGTGTTAGGCCATTTGGCTGTTGTCCCTGCTGCACCTCCTTAACCTAATTAAGTATCCCTCCAACAGCCTGGCTCCTTTGCGAACTCCAATCACACACACATACGTACTCATCCACAGTCTTCCTGGAAATGACTTGGACTTAAAGGATTTGCAGCACTTCAGTCTTAATTAACGGACTGTCGGGTCAGAAATGCAACATGTTGTATGAATCAGTGTTTGTTTGCGTGAAGGTTCCCATGAATGCCCTCATCCCCTTGTGTTACATCCAGGAAAATTGCACTTCAAACTTTAAAACAAACTGCGTCCCGTAACTTCCAGGAAACTCGGACTTGAAATTCCTTAACTTCTGCAACTTCCTATATCTTCCCAGCAAGGTTCAGAGCTTTTATTTGTTGAAAGAGAGAAACAGCATGGGGAGCATTATCATCCCAGCCAGAGATTTTGTTTGTATCTCAGCCTCCGCGCCTCTCCCCTGGCCTGGGATCCTGTCCTGGCGGGGCTTGGTGAACAACCACATCCTCTACAACGCGCCTGGCCATCCAGATAGATGTCACGAATAATGGGGGGAGCACTGGGAGTGTGTTTGATTTATGTGTGCGTAGAGCCCTCTGGAAGAGGAAGAGTGTGTGACCTGATGGAGGGCCAGCATCCCTAAAAGGCTCCTTCCTGATCGTCTGAGCCAAGCAGCATTCTTGGCTCGACTGACCTGAACTTATCACAGAAAGAGAGGAGAGTATTCATATGTTGTTCATATGTGTGCGTATTTGTCCCGCTTACACAGTCTGATTGTCTTTTCCCACGAACAGTTTACATGTGCAGATAAACACACACACGTTTAACATCTCCAAATCCGAAAATTCTTTCAAACATCTGCTTCTGCCACAACAGACACTGACGTGAACACACACACATGCTTCCCTCTGGTCACTGTGACTTGTGTATGCAACTTTGTTGCTACAGCAAACACCGTAATCTTCAGTTTGGCATGAGCCAGGTGTATTTCATCAGTCCACCAAATACTTAATATGGACTCAATGATTTATAATGCGCCCATTGTGTTCTGCTCACTGCACAACAAGTACAGTATGAGTCAGATATAGATGGCATAATTAACAGAATGGCGACCTTTGATAGGAAATGGACTGTGTGATCCTGTGCCAGTGTGATTGTGTACTCAACGTCACCGTGGCCGGAAAAGGAGGAAAGGACGCCTGATTAGTGTGTTTGTGTATTTAGTTTGTGTGTGAGTGTTTGTCTAGGCAAACAAGCTCTGCATACTTTAAAGCTGCTGTAAGTGATATTTTAAAATTTTCATTCGTGGTCAGTAACTCATGTCTCTCCACCCCCCTGTTCAGGCTGTGAAAGAGAAAATACATTTTCTGGTATCCCTGCCCACCATCCCTGTATCACTTTGTATCTGAAAAATGGGATGCTCTGATTCATCAGGGCTGTGCTAGTGACGACTCTTTAAGCATTTTGCTAGAAGTGAACCTCCAAGAACTTTATCTGGGTCAAGGAAACCAATCACCAATAGTTGTTTACCAGTGGTAATAACGAAACTGCTGTGTGGTCCCGTCTGACAGTTAAAGAGATATCAGATAAATTTATCCTGCTTCGTCACCCTTTAGCTGCTGAGCTGACACATTTTCACAAACAGACAGAACAAGCTGCTGCTTAGCCCCGAATATCTGTAGTGACATCAGTGAAGGCCAGTAAATGACACTGTGAGAACGATGTGATGATGTGAAAGCTGTCTGTTGTAGTGATAAACTTGCAGAGAATTATCATCTGAATCTGCAGCTTTCCTCTTCTGAATGGAGCTTTACTGTTTTTCATTTTCCTTTGCTCTCTTTGATTCGCTCACAATGCTCCTATAGCGACGTTTTCTGCACAGGACGCAGCTGTTAACAGTGAAAATGTCATCGTGGGCAGAAGCAGATAACAACTTGCTACCAAGTTTGCCACATCAACTTGGAAGCTGATTATAGTATGTCCATGTAGAGTTCGCGATTGGCCACCGACATCAGCTATTGCAGGTTTAAAGCTTCAGCTCGTGCTAGCTGTCGGTCAGAGCTTCAGTGCTAGCCCGCTTGGGTGAACAGCAGTCAGCAAACATTAGATTGTCGACTGGCAGACCCACAGCAAGCAGTGTCTCTCTCAATAAACATACTTAATGGCACCCATTGTTGTCATTGGTAGCTTCTTTAGCTACACAATGTTGACTAATGAACCAGCTACCTGCTGGCTTGCGTGCGTTGATGTACCCACCAAGGACTATGAAGCTGCTCAGTGGCACATGAAGCCAAAATGACTCGACTTCCAGGCTTTAAAATGACCCGGATCTTCCATGTTGCACCCACAGCGACAAGCAAGAAGCAGGAGAACCATTGGGGCGTGATTTGTTGTTGTTACTGCAACAAACCATCTTTGGTCAAACGTTCACACACTGGTTTTAAATAGAGTCTTATATCAACGGCTCACGGTTTAATTTTTGTACCCTGGCTAACTGCTGATAGAGCTCATTAAATCTGAAATTGAGAAGCCAGCTAACAGCATTTATCCTTCCCTTGATTTTATGGGGGACAATTGGCCACAGGAATGTATGAGTGGCAGGGTGATTTATGTTTTAAGGGATCACTGATGCATTGGTGCTCAAACCTTGTGTGCAGTGCAATTAATGTAAAAGTGCAGGCAATGGCCCACATTCCTCCTGCCTCTCTTATGTTCTGCACATGCCTGTATCAGCGTCTCCTGTAGGCACACAGGGCGCAACCGCGTTTGTTTGTGTGTATATAAGTGTGTGTGTGCGTGCATTAGTCCCGGGTGTTGTGTGGATCTGTCGGCGCCCAGCCTATCACTCCCCGTGGGCACATGAAGGGCAGTATGGTGGCTGGGGGCTGGGAGCTGCTGACATGACCGCCCAGTTCAAAGAGATGGAGCAGGAGATGCAGGCGGAGAGCGAACAGAGCGCCCTTTATATTCACCTTGGCTGAGCCTGGGAAAACTCTGCAGCCCCCGTCTTCGCCTGTGGTTACAGGCAGGGAGGCAAGTGGACTTACAGGTGCTGCATAGTGCTGCTGAGGCTCAATGATACGCCAGAATCTGTGATCTGTTGAAAAAAACGGAACAATATCCCGTGTATTTCAATGAGAGCTGAGGGTTGACGGATGGCACAGAGTGCAGTGTAGGGGATTGTGTGAAAATATCACAAGCTGGCTTGTCTGAAAAAATAATCATTCCATCTATCAGAGTCCAAAATGATGCTGTTCCTTTCTGTGAGAGGCTGAAAAATGTGTTTCGGCTGCCACCTGACCTCTGACCTTTAGCCATGTCAGACAATCAAGAACAACCGGGTCGGTTTCTGGATTTACTCGTCTTTGCCTTTGACGGATGATTATGTTCATTTAAGCTGCTTAAAAAGGGACAGTTCACAAACAAATCAAAAATACATATCTTACCTGCTGTTTATCCATTTACTGTGGTGTTATTTGCAGGGTTTTGGAGATATCATCCATATATGTGTCTGTCTTCTCTAATAAAATGGAATATAATGGAACTAGATGGCACTCAGCTTGAGATATTAAAAGTACAGGTCTTTCAATGTTTTTGAGGATTTTATGAACAAACTGTATTTATTATTTGAGTCTTAGCCGTAATTTGAAGACCAGACACTTGTTTTTTGCCGACCGTACATCTTGGCCTGAGGAACTATCATCTGGTGACCGTGAATATCTGCTATCCCAAACGTAATGGCTCACAGTTGCGAGGTTGTGGTATCTTGATTTGAACCAAAGTGTTGGAAGAGAGGGAGCACCACACCAATGAATGACGTCTCCAAACAATGTTCACTCTTTAGGAGCAACTGTTGTATAAGTACCATTTAAGAGAGCAATAAAATGCTGTCTTCATCCTCACCCTCCTGTGCTCCCACTGGCTCCTCGTGTAGCACTGTCCTCTGCCCTACATACAGGCTGGCTGTCACCTCTGACACTTGGTGTTTACAATCTGCAGTCCATGCACTCACACCTGGCTGTAGATACTGTTATACTTGTTGCTCTGCCATCCTGCCCTGCCCAAAGGTGCAGTACAACCATCATCCCCCCCCAAGCCTCGAACAAATTACCCTCCAGGATTTTTTCCCTGTATTTTTTACCTCTAATGTATTTTTTATGACACCTTCCTTGGGGCCGACTATGATAACACTTGTTGCTGGAGCGGGCTTACGTGTACGTTGGCAGGGCCGGGCAGGTGTCACTCAGCAGGCTCTTGCTGTTTTATTAATAGTGTTTTATGTTTCGCTGCAGACGGCTATGAATGTGGCTATTCAGCGGAGGATGCGAGGAAGGGCTGGAGGGGTAAAGCGAAGGAAGCAGTGTGTGTGTTTTGTAAGGACTGGCTAAGGTAGGCTGGTATGCTGCGCCAGTGTCTGATTTGAGCAATCGAGGGGGTGTCAGTTGTTTGTGTGTGTGTGAAGGGAGGGGAGAGGCTGACATCACTCCTTCCAGGGCTGAGGGTGTTGTTGTTGTTGCCATTCTCGGCTTAGAGGAGCTAAAGCTACAGCGAACATTTCAGTGGAACTTCACATCACAGGGGCTCTGTCATTTCCTACTGAAGACTGACGCACACACACACACACACACACACACACACACACACACACACACACACACACACACACATTCACACATTGACAAAAACACACACATGCTAAGATACAGTCACCCTGACTGGCATACACATTCTCACACATATGTAAGAATAAAAAAGAGACAAACGCACTTCACACAATCACACACACACACCCACACAAACACACACACACACACACACACACACACACACACACACACACACACACACACCAGCAGATCATTTCCAGTTTAATTATAGAGCATGGGCCTGACACTGCTGCATTATCACTCCTGGTGAAACCGCCAATTATGGCTCAACATCAGCTGTAAATCTGCCCATCTTAATAAGGTAAAGCTGAGCTGGGGTGGGGGGTTGTTCCAGCTCAGTGTGTGTTTTTCTGTGTGTGTGTGTGTGTGTGTGTGTGTGTGTACATTGGTACGGCACAAGTAGGCACTTGCTCGCACATGTTGCCCAGACTCTGAGCTTAAACACATTATTTTGCATGCAAAGAACATGCTTTCAGGGGAAATTTATGAAGCCTGACAGCGCAGTGCGGGCAAAGCAGTTATTTTCACAGAATGGAGTTTAAAGGTGCAATCTGGAATTTATTTGACCCTCCACGCTCACATGTGCACTAAAAAGTTTGACTTTGGGAAATAAGCTTTCTTTAAAACTTTGTTAAGCCAGAGTAACCTGATACAAATGTCAGACATATGAACAAACCTTTGATGCACGTCAGCACTCTTATTTTGGGCTCGTATGAAATGAAGTACATTAGAAAATGACAAAGAAGCTTTATTCTAAAAAAACCCCACTGTAACCGAAGTAGTGTGACATTGATTCAATTGGGAAACCAGGGGACTTAAAACTATTTAAAGGATTTTTTAAATTTGAAATAATGCAGAGAATCTGTATTTTGAAGTTAAAACCCTTAAGATTCACATTATATCAATCATCTGATTATATCAATAGCAGACTGACTTTCCTGTGAAGGGTTCAAACTTACAATGATCTCACAGGAAACAAAGCATGCACGCATTGGATGTCTAGTGAAAACCATAACAATCGTTTCATGAAAGGTTGAACGCATTCAGTCCTGTTTGATTTAATTGGCTAGGAATTTCCTAATAAAGTTTATTAGGATTAAACAAAGTTTTCTGGTGAGGATATTTAATTTGGTATTAATTATAGGGAAGACACAGAGAGTGCACAACTGGTGCAAGCACAATTTGTCTAGTTTAACCAAGAGTGCTTTTGTTAGTGCATGGGTTTGCATCCCAACTGTGACCAAAAGCCAATACAGATATGTTTTTTGTTACACAGCTCAGTTAATGTACATAAATTATGTAACTTGCTTAATGATGCTCTTCCGTCACTGACTTGACTTACGCGACTCAGGTAACTTTAATTAAGTTACATGACTGAACGTAGTTATTTTAACCGAAAGTACGATAATTTCCTCAACCGAACTTGACCGTTTCACAATGTTAATAACAGACCAGAAGTCATAAAATGTGACAATATGTGACCTACTTGTCAGCAAACTTTATTTTGAAAGTCTTGGTCGACGTTGCATGTTACATATCATTGCTAACTTGCCTGTGATCGTCATCCTTTGAAGCTCGAGGCCACTGAGCAAGCTGCTGTATTTGACGAGTTGCGAATGACACATGTTGGACCTTCAGAAACCACACGTGTTGCCAGATCGACTGTAACTGAAATCTTAAGGATCAACTTCAATATCAAAACACACTGCGACACTGTGAAGTAAAAAGCTACGCTGATGATATAACGTTTTTCTTTCAGCGTAGGTGTCGGTTATATCAAATACAATGAAAACATTTCCTCTTCCTTTCCTTTTCAGTTTGGAATGAAAACACGGACTTCACCCCCCTCCCTACCGTCTGGCTGTCTGTCTGTCAGTCAGTCTCCCTGTGTGTGTGTACGCCTGTGTGTGTATGTACTCAGTGCTCAGGGTGGAGATTATGTCTGGTATTAATGGGATGTCCCTTGCTGCATGTCCCCCCTCTCCTCCCTCACATTCCACTGTCCCAAACATACACACTCACATGCACGGCCTTATGTGACCCCTCTCCACCCTGCCCTACTTGAACATGCACGTGCACATGCACACACAACCACACACACATTCCCCTTTGGCAATGCTTCACTCCCTCCCACCTCCCTCACCCTCCCAGGCCTTTGGACATCAGAGCAGGCCTTCCCAATCCCCCTTTAGCAAGCATCCAGACCTGTTAAATCAACAGACGGCCAGGTCTATTGTCCCACAGCTTGATCTGGAGTGTGTGTGTTGGTTTGGCCTGGACGGTAGGTTAGGATAACGTTTGGACAGCGCTGGATCCCCTCTAATCCCAAAAAAGCAGAAGTAAAGCCGAGACCAGGACCTCCGGCGCTTTCAGTGATACACCCTCCTTCACCTGCACACACACAGGCACACACACACACAATGACATGCGCACACATATGGTGTTATGATTGCCACAGTGAATCTCATAAGATTAGCACTGATGTCTTCTATTACCTAAAAGGCGCAGTCACACCAGAAAGTGGCACAGTGAGATTTATCCGCACATACTCACAAAATATTTGGCTCGAGAAGCTTTTTGACATCTCTGTGTGTAGCTCACAAGCTAACCACAAAAACACACTAACCAGCCATTAACATGCTAGTGCATTTGGTCTCAGGTTGGGATGTCACTTTTGGCTAATTTAGCTTTGAGCTAACATTAGCTTGCCTGCCATGGTTAGCCTGACTTTTAGCCCATCCTTCTTCTAAAAGTGCTCTTCAGTCTCAGTCGCTCTTAGCATAATGTAACGTTACTTGACATACCTAATCTCAGAATTATACATTATTATTAAATTATTAAGAATTATTGAAGAGGGGAACATGAAGTTGTCCGAGCTAGTGAACTTACTCAGTTAGCAAGATGTTCTCGGATATTTATAAGATACAAAGTTATTGAATTTTGGCTGTATCCTTATCTTACCCCTGAACTTCACCCTAACCTGAACCTAATGCTATTTTCAACCAAAAACCAGGCCCAATTATAAGCGACATTACTCAGTATATTATAAGACAGTATCACCCTGACATTAGAAAACATGTGGCTCAGAGGGAAAAAGAATGCAGACAAAAAAAAGAAAACAGTGGAGGAGAAAACCAAAGGATTCACATTATTCATGCAGGCCAAACAACACGCAGTCATTACCATTATCTGTCATTACGTCTGTAATCATCATACCTTCTATTTCCCACACTGTTAATATTGAACACCTTTCAGGTTTCCCTCTGTCATGCATAATACATGACGTACATTAGACACGAGCTTTCACATCCCCCCCCTGCCTCTTCTTAACATCCAGCTCCTGAACGCCGCTCTGTGACTGTTTCAGAGGAAAGAGTTAAGCCGTGGGGTGTAAGTGTAATGCACACTGCCCCTGCGAATTGACTTTAAACGGGGGAAAGAAAGTCAGAACACGGCAGACGGTTTTGATTTATGGGAGCAGAACCACATTTGATATTCATTTCCGCAGCTGTGGCCAGCTAAAAAAACAGCCCGCAAATAGACCCACACTGACAATGGCGCAGTGTAGCCTTCCAGTGTGTGCGCGCGTGTGCGAGTGTGTGTCTCCGAGCCTGCGTGCGTCAGTCCTATTTTAGAATTGTTTTGGGGCCGTTTCAGTCAAATTCACCGCAGATGTTTCTGATTCGCCAAACACATATAATAAGTAATTATTGAAAACACCTTTCGGTTGCCCAGGGTTGTGTGGTGCTTCATTTTGTGTAATCGAAGCTGTGGTTTCTCAGAGAGGCGCAGGATCCAAGAGTTTGTATCGAATGCCAGCAGAACAGCTCCGCAGTCAGAGTTTCCTGAGAGAAGAAGAGAGAAAAGGGAGCTTAAAGAAATATTCTCCATCCCGCCTCAGTGAAAAGACAGCAAGAGAGAGAGCGAGAGGAGAGGGAAGGTCTGGAGATGGAGAGATGAAGAGGGAAGGATCAGCAGCAATCAAAGGCAGTCAGGTGGAAAGGGAGGAGAAGATTTGGTGGTTAGAGAAAGAGATTGCTCAGTTAGGATGGTGAGACTCCAGCTAAGATTGTAACTGGGCATGTAAACACAAGTATTTCCATCTGATAGAACATAACGAACAAAGAAAATTCTCACATATGAATAATTTTATAGCATCAAGAGAATAAATCTACAACTGTTAGCAAGCTCAGACACAACCACAGTTACCAAAAGTCTTCCTACAGTGGACGACCAACGGAATATGAAACTCGGGGAAAGTAAACTGAAACATTCATGAAATGTCAGAACCAGACCCGAGACGCGAGTCCAATTTGAAATTCGAAACATACGGAAAGTGTACTAGAGTACACAAGAGTGACCAGATCCCAACAAACCAAATCTGGGACAAAGAGGATGTTTGTATGGGAAAATGTGGGACATGTTACCAATCCGGAGAGACGGTCCAAAAAACGTTCAAGTCTGGAAAAAAGACTGGTGCTAGCTTACTACCACAGTCTTCTGACCTGTTTTATTTTGAGTGTGGTAAATGCTTGTTATTTCAGCACTTTCACCGTATCTATCTGACAAGCCTCTTCGGGTTTCAGTAGGACTGCATGCATAGATTGGCACATCTCTTTTTGAGCCCCCTCGTTTCTTGCGAGACTCATGTACTGTGTTGCTTGACAACGTATTCCCCCCATGTGAAATGGAAAAGTAACTTAATGTTAATAGTAGCTTTGCAGTCTTTGTTGTAGCTGCCTTTTTTTTTGGTGGCAGATTCCATCATATTCTGTCTAAATCCCGTTGGACCTAGCACGGCCAGTGAAGACAGCGATAGGTCAAGCTGCACTTGGCCTCGAGCATGCCGTTCGTGTGTAGCCTGCCTTCCCCGCTTTTTTTCAAGACCATTGGATAAAAGCCAGATTTTAGGTGTCCGTCCTGCCCAGTTCCACATGAGGCGGGACACCTGGTCACCCTCGTCATAACCCTATATGTGCTTATCTCATACAGGATGCTTGTACTTTGTGTGACCAACACGCAAGGGTCACACCGGCGATTAAAAATAGGCCAGTGCAATTGTACAATCGCTGGATTTGTTGTTGATTTGTTCATGCAAATCTTTTGTGCTGAGTTCCACTTTGAGGAACTTCGACGGGCCAGTTTGCACTGTTTGATAGAGTGGACAGAAATAGAGGAAGTGTCGTACGACGTTATGAGGTTGCTGCCTCTTCCAGTTTTATGTAACTTCCTCTGTCAGAGTGTGAAATGAAAAAGAAGAGGAATGATTTGTAAACAGTCACAAGACAGACGTTGCACAAATACATCTTTTATGGACATTGTGTGAACCTATTGTCCTGTTAGCAACTCTAGCTAGCTCACCAACGAATTTGCTAATTGATACTTACAATTAGATCACATCATTATCTGTTCAACCAACTAAATTATCTGTATTAAAATCCGTACCCGGACTGGGCGGGGCTTAAACAGGAAGTTGGTGGGACTCGTTGTTAATGTAAGCCTGAAATTGATATTGGTTGATCATGCTATATTTATAATTTACTCAAAAACTTTTTACAGAACAGCCTCAGAACCGAGCTTCAGAGCAGTATTTTTGATTTCTTGAGTGAATAAACTTCAGCCAGCTACCCAGTGAGGATTTCAATTCGGAACGTTTTACTCATATCATGAAGTAAAATTACATCATCTGTACTGGATACTTGTTTCAGCCGAGCACTACACAACCCAGTTATATGTCTTGCTAGCTTGGAAAGTTTCCTTTCTTTTCAGATGGAGTAAGCCAAAACTTAGCAACCTCTCTTAGTTGTCACTATACTATGTATACTCCATCAATGTGCATTTCCCCAGCAGAGCAGCGAGTAGATGTCTCTGTGGAAAGTCTCCGTGACTTTAGATCTGTGTTTTCACAAGCTTACATGTCTACAAATTGGTGTCTGCGATTCTGTGTGGGTGTCTGAGTGCTTGTTCTGTACGTGGGTGTTTGTGTTCTGCGTGTGTGCATGTCATTTAAAGAGAGAGAGAGATTGAAGGGAGAGAAAAGAGAGAGAGAGAGAGAGAGGGAGAAAGAGATTGGAGACAGGATGGGGGATGACGGGCTGGATCTGATTACGGGTTGGAATGGCTGGGAGGGTTTGCGGTGCAGTGCTTTCTCAATAGTACATTCCTGTGTGCAAGCCGGGGCAGGATCCACAGCTACAGGCCGGCCTCTGCCAGAGGGATTGAGCAAAAAGGACACCGTCAGAACAAGCAGCAGGTCAGGACTCACAGTTAGTGCTAGATAGCGAGATAGAGGATGAGTTATTCACACGTCCCGCGCCAGCCGCCATGACACTGGAACACAGTTTAACGGGCTTACTGTGTTACGTGAGCGCAGCAGATATTTTCTCGGAGGTCTATGGTTGGAAGGGGGGGTTTATTGTTTCTGGACGCTCGGTGGATGTTGAATTCACATGCCCTCTGAAACTGTCAACACTGAGCGGAGCGACCTTTAAAGAAGGAAGCCGATTTTTTCTGGGGGCCCAGAGGTTTGTGCGGGCCAAGGTTTTGTATGTGTGTGTGTGTGCGTGTGTGTGCCAGTGTGCCAGCAGGAAACGTCTGACAACTGTACAAATCAGCACTTTTAAAAGTCAGCAGCTGTATGCCAGCGTGCCCCCCTCAGAACTGGAAAATTCAAAGACTCACCTGCTCTGTCGGGGAAAATGCTAAATGTCGCCGATGGGTGCTTGGCATCCTTCCCCCCCCTTACACACACACACACCCACACCCACACACACACACAGATCAGACTTTTACCTGCCTCTCAGTCCCACAGTGAATAAGCCAAACATCTATCTTTCCATTTCGCTGTCTGTTTCCTGGGCTAACTGTCTGACTGGCTGTTTGTACTTGTCAGTTAACGACACACTGTTTCTCTTCCTGTCTCTCCAGATTTGCTCTCTCTCCTCCTTTACACACACACACACACACACACACACACACACTCAAATACACTCCCTCTGCGTCAAGTTCAGGCCGAGGTTTTGACACGAGTCAGTGAACAACACAGAGGTTCCCATGCTGAAAGCTGATAAGGAGGCCTTCCTCCCACCGCCAAGTCCTCTCTCCTCACGTGCGCTGCTAGGCAGTGTGTGTATGTGTTTTTTTTCTTTCTTTTCTTTGGTGTGTGTGCGCTGGCAGCTGAGAATGGTAGGTGGGAGGATGAAGAGGGCGATGCAGGCCTTCGCCCAGGCCTTTGTTCCCCTCTCCTACTCTTGCCGCCATCGCCGCTGACGGTAAACACCTCCACCCCCTCCTCCTCCGTCCTCGCCCTTTAGTTTGATTTACTACACGAAGGAAATAACATTAACTTCTCTGCGCACCCAACAACCCCCCCCGCTCGCTCTTTGTTCGCAGGTTTGTTTACTATTCTCTGTACGGAAAATCCTTCAGGAATGTGGAGGAAGTGGGTGTTTCCTCCAGTAGCTTGAGTTTTAATGGGGTTGGGTGGAGGGGAACAAGAGACAGGGGAGGATGGGGACGGCCGCTCCAGTAGCCCACAATGCTTCAGGTAGGGCGTGTGTGTGGAGTTGGCTTCGGGTTACGCGAGGCAGTCGGTCATCTGTCCTCTGGCGACATTAATTGAAGGGGTTAGTCCAATAAGTTAAGCTTCAGTCCACACGTCTTCCTCTGAAGTTCCCCGAACAGGTTTAAGAAAAAAAGGTCCATTCATCCAAAAGTTATTCGTACCCAGTTATCATTGGATGATTGAAATTGAAAGGGAAGAGAAGACTCAAAGAAAGAAAAGGCTCACCAAAGATGTTTATTCAGATTATTAGACTCAAGTTAGCAGAGATCCCCTAAAGCGTCCATTAAAGATGAAAGGCAAAAATGTAACCCTCCTTAAAACACCATTCCAGCCCGGTCGCTGGGATAAAATGTTGGTATTGTATGTTTTCGCAAACCATGGATATGTTAAATTCATACATTTCATACGAATCATATCATTTCTACAATACGTCTCATCACCTTCACACTACATGTGTGCTAAGTTTCATATCTGCAGAAGGAGGGCATGATTGGGATGTAACAGCTAGGGGAGACTGCTGCCAAGCAAGAGACCACTGTTCAAGACAGCGTTTCAACATCTATAAGTGCTAAACCAATGTCGGGACAGTTGCCAGCCGTGTTTGTGGCAACAGAACCAGGTATTTCAAGCCAAAACATGAACCTTTCCGAACCCTAACCAAGTGATTTTTGTGCCGAAACCTAACGAGACCACAAGCACACCATAAAAAAAGAAATAGAAAATAAAGATACATGGTTGCAACATTAAGAAACATCTGACAAATCCAAAAACATGTCCCAAAAGGCCAAAACCAAACACCTACAAACTTTAAAGCTGCTCTAATTGACAAGTTCATATTAACAGTGGCTCAAATGACCGTGTCATGTTAAAAGTGTTGTGTCTGGCAAAACACGAGTATATTAACCTGATTCTACTCTTCGCCTCTCTGATGCTCTTTAGCATCTTCCATCTCATCTTCATCTCTTGTTTTGATTTTCCAGCCCTTCAGTTTCTCTGTCTCGATTTAATCTCAGCGCTCTTATCAACCTCGCTTCCCAGCAGTCAAGATCTGAGATAAACCAAACGTACACTACCTGTACAGCAAGAAGCAGTTAGCACTTAGCTGGTGAACATAGGGTAGCATTTAGCAGCTAAAGAGTTAAAACTTTAGGAGATGATGGAGACTAAAACAAAGCTGAAAGGAGTGAAAATATGGGACTCACTTTTGTCAGTTGGTCAGAAACAGGACATTTAATGAATAATAAAGTTGAGTCGGGTCGACTAGATTTATAAATAGGCAACTGTTTGCTGACCCATTAGCCATAATAACTCAACTAGGTGATAATTAGAGTGCCTTGGAAGACACATGCTTAAAGCCAATGCCACACAAATGTAAAAATCCCTGCATTAACAAATCATGTAGTTGTAATCAAGTCTTGAAAGGCTTTCCTTCCCCTTAATTGTCAGTTAAGATGTAATTACGGGGTTCAGAGGCACCTCTTTCATTAACACTTAATACACTCTGAAAAGCTTTTAAATGTAAGTTAAAGGGTGAACTGTTAAACCCCTTTCAGGTTATCATGTGAACAGGTCTGGACCCCTTAAATCATGCCTATTAAATAGCTCAAAATCCATTCCTTAAAAACACAGGACTTTTAATAGGTAATTAAAGGTTAAAAGTTAAGGGATTTGGTTTCATAATGACAGTTTACAGAGCAGCTCATTTCCTCTCTAACTGCTGCTCTTTCCACCACTGTCAGTCTGTTACTCACTGTTGCCGTTGTGTGGCAGTTGCTGTTTTGACCTTTGACCTCCCGCCACCAGTAAAACACACCTCTGTGATTACACACTCACACCTGCGGTCACCTGCAGCCTTCCTCCCCGACCTCTGACCTCAAGAGCTCCAGTGGCTGCGTATAAATCTCGACCTGTGTCTCAAGCTGTTTATGTTCGAGTGATTACGTGCGGACGATCCAGACGAGGAAAACATGACGACAGCAACAATGAGTGTAATATTGCTATTAGTTCCTGGCACCTACGCAGGAAAGAAAATTTACTGTAAGGTCTGTTTGCAAATACCGAGGGTCACAACCTTTCCATCGTAAGCAATACTTTAGTGGATGATGCTCCCACACCCCACCCCTCCACACAGACACACACACACACACACACACACACACACACACACACACACACACACCATGGCCATGTGAAAAGAGGCTGAATCATCTGTGTTAATGAGAGCCTTAGATTTCCATGCCGCTCTTGATTCTGGCTGTGTCTGCGTCTGCGTTGACCACTAAAGAGCTGCAGCTGCCCACAGAAAGCCTACAAGGGGTCGCCTTCCTCCTGACTCCATGTGCTCTCGTGTGTGTGTTTATGTGTGTGTTTGACCACCATCAAAAGTACATTGTGTAGCTCTTTTTTGTGTGTGCTTTGTGTGTCTCCCTCCCAGCTAGTAGTAGCAGATGCAGTGGCCTCCTGGATCGCAACATCTGAAATAAACCTGGTTTCAAAGTATTTGTTTGCTGTGACCGGCAGAGAGTTTGGATAATCCCAGAACGGGTATACAAAGATTGTACACTTCGGTGTGACGTCACCACTTACCTGACATGACCTGCATTATCCGGGCAGAATGAAACAAACCTCAAGAATGATTTGCAAACACCACATGTCTGGTTTGAATCATGATACCTGCAGCCCATCCAGTTTAATCATTGAGGTTTCTTTATTTATGTCACTGCAATTTGCACTCATTTCAGTGGTTTGCACACGTGGACCGTGTCTGCCTGCACAGTGTGTGTGTGTGTGTGAGCAGATGAGGGAGAGGATCTAATCTGTGTGAGCATGCCTGTCCATCTTAGCAGGTGATGATCTGATCTCAGGTGTGTGTTTGCGTGTGATTGTGTTTGAGGAATCCGGCCCCCCATCTTCCAATCTGTCCATCTCTCAGCGCTCTTGTAGCAGCAGATGAGAGTCCCACCTCTCTGCAGCAGGTGATCACAGGACTCCTTCTCTGTTTTATGGCAACAGGCCCGTCACACTGGTATGTAGCCCGTCTGTTAACACTAGGCACATGAGCAGTGCTACTAAAGGTTTATCTGTTTATAGAGCTAGTCACTTCTTCAGATATGTAGCAACATAACTTAATATCTAATTTCACATCTAATTATCACAGTAAGGGGGCTGTACTTTAGTCCTAGACTCTTTTCTGCTCTTAAGCAGACTTTGAACAAGCTGATTTATTGGCATGTGTTAAAATTACTGCCTCACCTTAAGGGACTTCTAACCCCACCTCAAACATTTTTTTCATATTACTTTTTATTAGCCACGCACGGCTCGGGGGATGTCAGCCTGTCTTAAATGTCAGCCTTCATTTATATTCGTAATTAGGTCAAAACTTCAGTTGTCACCTTTCAAATTTATATTAGCTTGTTAGCTCAGTTAGCCGTGCAGCTAGCAATACAGAATGGGAGTTCGGAGCACCGGGGGAGTGTTCGGTGTTTACTCCACAACCACAGGAGCTTTGGGCCAGGATGAGCCGTGGCTAGCTGGTTAGCATGCTAACTTCAGCAAATATATTGCAACACAATAGATAATCATAATTTTTGACAAAACTGTTCGTCCTTCAGCTGCTACCAGGTAGCAAGGCTAGACACCAGGCTGGGACCTTACAACACCTCTGAGACCAATAGATGCCAATTTGAGTGGGATACAGTACAGAGGTGATTTAGGTGCAAAAATATATGTATGTAAAATAGGTTTTTTGTTGACTAGACTAAGTAGCGAATTTGCTGAGTTTACATCTCCTGCCGAAAACTACAGAAGCTATCAGATTATCGCCTCTTGTGGTACAAAGTGGCATTAGGAGGCAGGACAACCCTAACCCCAACCCTCGACTCTGTTGATAATGATCAGTTACGCTCAACCATCAAGTCATTCGGATGAAGATGGAACAGAAATCTTGCTGAAAACCTCCTCAGACAGGCCATGATTGACTTTCTGCTCTCAGCTCTTTGAAAACGGAGTGTTTCAGCCTTCTCAGATTAAACGAGGCTAGCATGTAAACATAAATCCAGCGTGTCTGTGCACAAGGCAGCTGCACATAACCACAGCAACGTTTATCCAGCCGTTTGGCTGTTTTTTTTCATGTTCTCACTCAAACTCTGAAGGGAGGAGGCTTCTGGTAAAGGCTTGGTCTTCATGGGAGCTGTCATCTTCAATGAATATCAAGCTCTGCTCAGAGAGACGACTCACCGCATGGATGTATACGGCAAGAGGCTGTCTGGCTGTTTGTGGTCGATCCTGCAGATAACATGTAATGGTGGGGTTAGGTGTGTTTTGGATCAATAGGATTACTGTAATTGGCCAGCTCGATTGCAGGGGCAGAACGGCCTGGATGTCACGGCTGAACAGACCATGACCTAACAGATGATGGAGTTAAACACATAGCGCAGACCGCGTGTACTGTTGCAAATCGAATTTAGGAGAAGAGGAAAACAAAACAGCCTACAATCTGTTTTGAAACACAAACAAGAGCATGAGTGTGTGTGTGTGTGTGCGTGAGTGTATGTTGTTGCGCTTATAGCGGGATATCTCCTTTAAAAACCAGGAATGATGATAGCCCCTATTGTACATGAACTCATCCCCCGGCAGACACACACACGCACACACGCACGCACACACGCACGCACGCACACACACACACACACACACACACACACACACACACAGGCCCTGCCCAGCATCTAACCACAGTGTTTAGCATTATCAGATGGGCCTGTAATCTGATCTCTCTATGAGAGGAGGACGAGGAGGCTGCGGAGGTACAGGGGCTGGATAGTGGGGTCATGGTCAGGAGAGAGCGGGATGGGCACTGTGCTGTATGTGTGTGTGGTTCAGGTGGGTGGTGCTGTAATTACTACCTTTAGAGCCCCCCTGGGGAGAGCTTGTGATATGTGCTGTAAATGGGTGTTGCTGGTGCTGCTGGTGGGCTTGGGGGTGTTTCTCTAATTAAACCAATACATTGCTCACTAAACCTCTCCGAGGTTCTGAGTGTAAGATGAGCAGCTACATGAAAAGCTGTGACTCTCCTGCTTATCTTTGAAAGATCCAAAACGTCTGTCTTATTTGTTTCTACACTGAAATAGCATCTTAGCTGGATGACCGGGGTGAGTCCACCTCCACAATGAGTCCAGCTGCTGAAAACATCTGCTCAGGCAGAACAAATGTCCTGGTATGTACAAACACTGTCGTGTTGACTTCTTGGAAAAAGGCGCTATCGCCAGTAAATTGGATTCAGAAGGGGGAAATATTGTTAAGAACGTCAAATCAAATGACGTTGATTAGATTTGATTGGAAATAACTTCTCATATCCCAAATTAGCACACCCGTGTTGCTCTGCCGTCCGACACAGTCACGGGCCTGTATTGATTGAGGCGCTGTTAGCTGGCCTCGGCTGAAATCAGATTGAAGTGTCACTGTTGGCTTCAGAGCACATCATGAGCTGAATTTTGAAAGATGCAGAAATGTCGTAGCTCATTCTTCTTTCCTGCAAAATCCACACCAATGACCTTGAAACTAGGCAGAGGAGCTGGAAGGAACCTGACCACCTGTATGACCTTTGACTGCCTACAGAGCCTTCGAACATTCATGTGACTAACAACACCACGCAAGCATCAAGATAAGTTACAGCCCAACATGTTGGCTAACATAGATAAATTAACCTAACAATCTAATGTTAACCAGTTAACCAATTGTTGATGAGACATTGCCATTCCTACCCAAAATGTTTTTAGTTCCACCGCCGGTCAAACTTTTCCAAACTTGGATCTGATGTCTCCCCATTTAACCTCCACATACTTGGCCTCTAACAGACTGTAAAATGTAAAGAGTTAACTTTGCAAAGGTAAAAGGCGTGAAGACAGGTTGGTAATAACAAGGAAGTTGCCCAAAGGCCAGTATACATCTACTTGACTGCTCTTTGTCTTTGCTTTCTCGACCGTAAATTGTTAGCCGTGGGTGCAAAGTCCCCAGTTGAGTTTCCCCTGACCCAGCATCTCCTCCCACCGGGCCCCACAATGCAGCTCTGGTGCCAGGGGAAGTGTAGCTTGGGTTCATGCTTGTTTCATTGTGTTTCCAGCATGCCACATCCACAATGGCATGAAAGACGTCTTGCTGGGGGAGACGGGTGAGGGAGGAAACTGAAGCAGCTGGAGCACCGTCAGCCGACTGGTTTTCTATTGCAGAGAGAAAAATGTTTCACTTTTGTCTTGCTGTATCATAACAATAACAACAAGAAGGCAGCTTTTTGTCACAATGCTTTCCCTCGATCCCGAGCATGCCGCCGCCTTCTCACGTTCACAGAGAGATGTTGTTATTTCCAGTTTTCATCGAGCTATTCAGAGTGTGTCCTTGCTCCCTGCCTACGTCACAATGATTTAGGCTTTTCCTGCTGTTTGGAGAAATAACGATGTGATCATATCAATGAGAAGCAGACGGGGGGCTGGAATACAAGACCACAGACTGAGCTGACATTTCCTCAGATTACGTTGTTGTCACACAGCTATAAATAAACAATATACAAGATGGCTGACCAACAAAGTGGCCGCACAACTTTCTGGTAGACTGTGATTTTAAATAAAACACGGTGTGTGTTCCAGGATACAGTAGTAAGGAACTCCTTGGTAGACAAAGATATTCAGTGATGATCTAAAATTTATTTCCTATATTGTGATTTTTAGGTTAACAAATGATGACGGTCCATACAGCCTTTACTGGCACTGGGCAACACGTACAGTCATCAGAAAAGTATTTGAAAGTGACGTTACTTACTGCGTCATCGACATGTATATCTTCAGTCTTCATGCAGGCAGGTTATAAAACAAACATGACCCGGTTTACCTCCCGTCTCAGTTTTATAATGTCAAAGAAGATTAAGTATTGTTGTCGAGGTTTGATTGATTTTGGCAAATGAAGCAGAGGGTGTTATTATGGGCGAGTGAGTCATCCTCATTGCGTTAACCGCAGGCCCGTTCATGTCTCAGAACATCAGTTGGTAACCAGTAAAGTCAGTTGTGAGGAGCGAATGTGATGTGACAGTTACGCACACATGTAATCCAGAAGTGCGGGTATACAGCGTTGCTCAAGCGTCACTCCAGTTGGACGTGAAGGTCTTAGATTCATTGAAAATGTGTTCATTTCGTGTTGGAATATATTTTGTTGGCAATTGGTGAGACACAATAAAAACAGAACAGTAAAACATCTGGATGAGTGTTAATAAAGCAATCTTGGACGCATTTTTGTTGTAATGATCAACAGCACTTCAATTGTGCAGTTTTGATTCTAATGAGTTGCTCATCAACAGACAGCAAAATGTTTTTAACTTCTTACATCAACTGTGAAAAGATCAATCACAATAATCAGTCTTGGCAAGACTGTGAGTATTTTCTTATAAATAAGTTATTATTTAGATCACTTGGTCAGAGGGGCTTTATAATGTAACTTAATATTACACAGAACATGAAACGAAATGATGAAAATATAAAAGTCAGCTCCAAAATATGATGTTTTCCTTTGTTTGAAAGAGACATGTCCTTTCAAAATAAAATCACCAGACTTAAGAACACACCCATGAATGAATAAACTGAAAAAAAAACCCCAACTGATTATTTAGGTCATTAACACCCCAACTATGCAGCTTTAAAGTGAGAAGTGATTGATGGGCAAGCAAGGGCAAGCTCCACGGCAGCATCGAGTGAACCTTGGGGCAACACACTGACACACAAACATACACACATATTGTATCCATACACAGATTTATAGCTCTGGTCCTGGAGGCATGAGTTACTTGCTGTCTCCCCTTAGTCGGAGCCACTCACCCAGAAAATAATGACCCTTGGAGTGGCAGTCAATCATTGCTGACCAAAGAACATTCAGTCCCCCAGAAAGTTGCGGATTTATGAGAGGACTCATATTATCTGGGTCTCCCACAGGACGTATCTACACAATCAGGCCCTGGAGAACACTTACGTATCTGTCAGAGCACTTTGGCTGCCACATAACCGGTATAAACAAAGTGTAAAGAGTTTGGTTGAGGTTATTAGGATAAGACTGGTTAGTCATCTGTTTAACCACTTCCAATCAAACATACAATTATAAACTGGATTGTTTCTTCTGTCTGTTATTAAAATGTTTTGGACCTTAACTCTTGTTCTTTTATCTTGTGATATCTGTCTTTATGTTAGTTTCCAGCTCAGTCGACAGAATAAAATATCTGCAATTAATGTTCCTGCAACCCTCAAATTTGTTTGTGTCCTTTCATATCAGGAGTTGAAGGGGACGGTGCAGGAGTCAAGCTGGACGAGAAGGCCGGCAAGCCAGTGACCGCAGTTCTAGACTGCATTTGTGTTGAAACAGTGTGAAACCGCTGGGTATTTTGGATGAGGCGCCACTGCGTTTCAACATTTGAAAGCATGAAACCACTGGATTATCTTAAGGAGATCTTGGGACAACTTCCAGCAGTGTTTGTGGATATTTTTTGACTAGAGGTTAGGACGTTCTCGGCTGCGTTTCTGGCAACAAAACCTGGTGTTTTAAACAAGACCTCCGGACATCTCCTGCCATGTTTGTGGTGACCAAAGCAGACCCTAACCATGACATGATCTTTTTCTTAACCCCAAACAAGTGGTTCTTGTGACTAAACCTAACCAGATCACAAGCAGAGCTACACTACACTCCAACTCTCCGAAACACCATAGTTTCTCGGCCCTCGTTTAGGAAGTCTATGACAACATTAAAACACTTAACAAATCACTTCAAATCACACAATCTATACGCATAATGATCTCAACATCCCTGCGCACCTCATCTTTCATGACATGACTCACAGCCAGTGGTGTCACACGAGCCAAAATAAACCTGCTCTGATTGTTTGCACATCAACCAGTCTAATTAAACACCAACAAATCCAGTCACGTGTAACAATCCCTGCATGGAGCAGGTCGAGTCTTGTTCGACCTCACCTACAGCAGAGTTCAGTCGCTGTATACTTTGGCTGGTTCTTCAGAAACTGCAATTTCCTTTCTGCTTCAATGGAGCACACAGTTATTGGGAAAATTGGCCCGTCATATTGTCATCCATACGCTCCAAGAAAGTGATTTGGCCCAGTTGTCTATAATATTGACTTAAACTACAAGCTAGTGTTTTTGCCTACACTATGTGGGATGATGGTTTGAAGATAACAATTAAGTATTGGTTGGTATTACACCACTAGCAGAAATGTTGGACCATAATGGCCGGTTGCTAACTGGTTAGCGTGCTAACTTCAGTAGACATCTCTACAACACAAGACGCTGTAACATCAAAACTATTATTTCTTCACATGCTGTTGATATTTTTTGTTAAGTTTTGTATGTTTTCAACTAAATATCTTACATACTGCATCTTTAATGGAAAAGATGATAGACTATCTATACAATAGCATGTTCCTGTAACATACTGCAAAAACACGTTTTATTAGACTGCCAGTTTTCGTGCTCGCCACAAGCCAGAAGCCTGTGTATGTGTCCTGCTTCCTGTGTGTATGTGTGTTAGGAGGCTGCAGGGTGGAGACTAGCGACTGCATGTGGAGACCCACTTTGCCAACGGTGACAGGATCCGTCAGCGTTAGCCAAACCCAGAAGGAGATAGAATCAGTCAACGTGAGCAGAGCTTGGAGCAAGGCAGCCGGCTCACTAAGACCCTGAAGCCTCCATTCAGAAGGACGGGGGAAAGTTCAACACTTTTCAGCAGCTTGACCGCTGCATTTCCAAAAACGGAGCCTTCGTCTCCTATCATCACCATCATCATCACTTTGTTGATTCATGGTAAAGTAGTAAGTGGGAAACTGTGGTGTTATATTCATATGGTTGTAGTTAGTCGTATTTAACGCGTACATGTTAAAGTATGTATGTATTTTTTATGAATCTCAAGTGTTGATACCTCAGTATTTTGCATTCTTTACTTTTCCATGCCGCTGTGTCTTAGTGTGCTTGTGTTTCTGTGTTAGTGTGTCACTTTGAGTGTGTTTGTGTGTTGTGTGTGTGTGTTACCAGCAGACTAGCGGTATGGCTGAAGGCCCGGCCATGAGAAGGAGCAGGATGACATCAGAGGACAAACTGTACTCATAATAATGTTCGTTTCCACGTAAACGGACGGCCACTCTGGCCCCGTCTCCACGGCGTTGGCCCTTCCCCTCCAATCAGCGCCTTTCATCATCATCATCATCCTCCTCACTTTCAGGGGGGCGTCCAATTAGACTGTCCCTCTAGCCTTGACCTCGATCCTGACTGCAAACTATCCATTTCACACTGGCTTCCCTCGTCTTTCCTCTTGTACTTCTTCTCTCTCTGTCCTTCTGCTTCTGTTCCTCTCCATCTGCCCTGTCCCCCCCCCCTCCTCTCTTTCCATCCCTCCTTGTCTGTTTCTCTCCTTCTCTTCCTCTTTCTCCTCCAGTGTTGTTGGTGATGGCTGTTTTTCTTGGCAGGTGAACGGGCTCGATGGTGGTGTGGTCCCAGTGACACTGCACATTTTCCCCTCTTTCTCTCTCTTCCTTCTCTTCCCTCCCTTTCTCTGACGGTCTATTCTTGGCCGTGCGTCCTCAGCAGTTTATAGGCGTTGCTCTCCCAAGGCGTTACGCTAATTGTTGTTCCATTTCCCCATCGCTACGTCACTCCATCTGAATGTGTGACCTGATGGAGATTTTTTGAGCGCGTGCTTTTCAGTCAGTTTTGTATATTTGTGCAAAACGCGTGTTTGTATGCACTCCCTTCTGTTTAACTGCGTGTGAGAGAACATTTAGGTTGTCATTTTGTACATTTGTGTGTGGGCGTCCGCTTGTGATTGAGGAAAACCTGGCCCGGTTGCCAGTGTTCCACAGCGAGCGAGGCAAGTGTTATGTAATTAAACCTCGTTCTATGGATGCTGCAGATGTCTGTGTGTGTGTGTCTCGGTGTGTGTACGTGTGTGGGTGGGTGTTATGGTGAGCTATCCATCTCCAGGGCATCTGCTCTCCATTATGTTCTAATGGATGACAGATAAGAACATGACAAACGGATGCAGAATGCCTGAGAGACGCCTCGGACGCCCCACTGGGGGAGCCAGAGACTCGTGGAAGAGAGGATAACTCTTCTATTTTTCCATCTCTCCTTCCCTCTCTTCCCACCAGGGGCCCAGAAGACTAAGCCAAATAATTTTTGACGATAATTTTTATGATTTGTGTTGGCTCTGCTTCTGTGCCAGATGGGTGGGATTTGCCACATAGAACAATACATTGAGTGCCAGAACTATTAGACAATCATTTGAAAGTATTTAAAAGTCAGTTTGTTGAACTTTTCTCTGGCTGGCAACTTGACTTGACACCACTTGAGTGGTTTTAATGGTGTAAGCCCCACCTAACCTACTGGTACTCCAAGCAGGTTAAAGGAAATGTTCAAAATGATTTGACCCGGGCCTTTCTGTCTTTTCCCATTAATATCATCATTCTTTTTGACTACTTTTTCTCTTTCTCAGTTTTCAGTCACATCTTACAGCCAATTTATCAAATCTGACACTTTTGTAAAGGAAGGACTGCATGTTTAGCATGTTCATCACAGACCGACGACTCCATAATTAAAGAAAAGTAAACATTGAAAATCATTAAAGCATTGACACAAACTGAAATAACTTTACTCACATCACTCATGGGTTGTTCTGATCCAGTGTTGAACCAGTGTGGGACACAACAAGCTCAATATTTACTTTAAAACAGTCAGAAATGTGTTGTTGTATCCACAAAACATTGTGCATATGACATTCACAACTGCAAAGGATACAAATATTAAAAATCAGAAGAATATTTTATTATAAATGAGTTTGAAAGAATTTTGATCTTCAGATCTTTGGGTTAAACAAGAATTAAGTAAATTACAGTAGTCAAGACAAGATTAGTCAAAGGGGCAGAGTTTCTTAACTTAAAATAACAGGTTACTGTAGCAGGAAATCAGAAAGTACCAAAACTGATTTCTGGGAACCGGCTTTGAGTTAGAGGCCACAGAACCTGAGCGGTCAGATCTGGAGGAAAGGCAAGGATGTTTTTGAAAGGATTGATACCACTCTCATGTCTGAACAGTAAACATGAAGCCACAGCCAGCAGATGTTTCCCCATATCCAGTGTTAATGTTAAAAGACACATATTATGCTTCTTCGTTTTTTCCTTTCCTTAAGTGTTTAATATATGTTCTTGTGCAGGGAAAAGATCTTGAAAGTAAAAAAGGTCAACATCCACACCAACAACTGACTTATAACTTGCCCAAAAGGAAGCATGTAAACTGAAAATAAGACAGAGCCCATGATTGATCCTTGAGGAACATCACAGGTCAGAAAGGTACAAACACTCAGCAATGGATTTTCAAAAAAACAGTGAGTAGATCAACAGTAAGAAGAGCTTTACCAGATTTCTCAACCGACTTATATAACAACCAAAATAAACTATGAAAGCAGAACTGAAATCAGAACTAAGCTGCAGCTTTCAAAACAATTGAGCTGCAACACGACATCACTGGTGACTCTAAGGAGAGCCACTTCTGTGTAAATACTTCACCATTCTCCTTCTTACATTGCTTCGTCCCCCCTCGTGCTCCTTATTTTCTTCTCCTGGAACACCTCTCATTTTTTCCAGATGGTCTTTTCACACTCTGTTCATTTTGCTTGGACAGCAGGAAGTCAAGCCTGTATGGGACACTGGGACATTAATGTGTCCCCCTTGGACGCAGATCCACCCATTGAAAATTAACTGGAACTCTGGGTTCTCTGGGATCTTCCAGGCCATGACTGCCAAGCTGACCACCAAGCCAACAACATGAGTTATAGCTTAGTTGACCTTGATTTAACTGCCCTTTGCTCGGCTTCTCTGCTCGCTGCTTTCCCTTCTCTTATTTTCCTGCCATCCCGGAACTTAATTTCCAAATGTGAGACATCGTTATTGTTATCTGACTTTATTGCCGCTTGGTTTAGCGTAAGGTATTTTTATCAGTTGTATGTGGTATTATATTGCAACCATAAAGACGTGTCAGAAATCAAATTCTGTCACACACTCGCTCTATAATCCCCACGCCCCCCTCTCCTTACCTCCCCTCTACCCCCAACCGACCACAGTCTGTTTCTCATTGCCGCTCTCTGTTGGAGCGCCAGCATGCGTCAGAACGTCCCTGCGGCCTCTTTAAATAAAGACAGTAATGCACATGACTTAAACCGAGTGCTATTCCAGTAACCATCTTCCGCTGACACAAATCAGGTGCACTTGTTGGACTCTGTCCCAGTGTTACGACCCCTCTTTCAGACTGTCAGAGTGGGGTCTTGGAAACAACGCGGTTTATGACTGCTGAGTGGTCGAAATGCAACACAAGGAGCCCATAGGTCTTCAATTAAAGCCTTACGCAGACAGGGAGATGTTACAGCTAAAACCCTGTTCCAGTTTTCAAACATTACAAGACATTAAAGGAATGACTTAACACATAAAAATATTCACTTTCTTTCTGAGAGTTTGGTGAGAAGATGAATGCCACTCTCACATCCGTCCTGTTAATAAAAAGTTGGAGCCAACAGCTGGTTAGCTTAGCTTAGCATAAAAAAAGCAAGCATGACTCGATCCAAAGGCAACAAAATATGTCAAACAGCACCTGTAAAACTCAAACTATTTCTTCTAAGTCCTGTTGTTCTAGTGAGGTTGCTAGCTGTTCTCCGCCAGGTGGGAGTCCTGTTGTGTGTATGTGTGTGCATTTTCTTGTGTGTGTTTGTGGGTACCTGTACAGCTGTGTAGTTAATGTCTTTGTGTTTGAATGCATACAGCCACACAATGATCCCATTGTTGTATCAGTGTTTACCCTGGAAGTAGAGGCTACATGTCAGACCAGCATCTGCATGTATGCACATGCAAAAGGGCCCTCTGCAAGTATCTGTGTGAACATCATACTTGTGCGAGTATAATCATACTTAGTGATCCGGTGTTGTTGTGTAAGTGTGTCAGTACTGATTGCAACACTTCTAACAGGCCTGGACAATCAGTTTTTTTCTGTATGTGTGTGAGATCATGAGGTAGGAGGTGGGGTGGAGTTGCTGAGAGAGACCTCATCCTCGGGTTCAGACAGACCTAACTGGAGCATCGCCAAGGAAAAAGGTCATACTCTGTCCTGTCAACACACACACACACACACACACACACACACACACACACACACACACACACACACACAAACACACACACTTATACAACTGTAAAAACCCTCCAAAAACAATATCACCTTATCTATTAATTACAGCAAACGTGTGAACTTGAACAGTGTTGGTTGTATGCTCAAAGGTCAAAGGTCACAATTATTTTTTAGCACAGAAGGACTCAAACATAGTTGTGTTTTAAAAAAATGACAATAAAAATGTGTAACCTTGTAACAGTGGCTCACCTGAGGACGTACCCGTCTCTTGTCACACCTCTGTATGTGCATTTGACATTCAAACCAAAGAATTTGACTATATATAGAGAATAATAACTGGGACTGTAGCAGTTTATTTTAAACTGAGGAATAAGCGCTGCCTTTATTTCTTATAGACTGATATCTGAATGACTATCCCTGTGAAAAGATCCAGAGAACAGGATAAAGAAACCAGCTGCTAACTATAAAAGTAGTCATGATCCCCACAGCAAACGACTGATACAGTGCTGGACAATTAGTTTTGAATAGGTTATTTAGTAAAATCCTGTTTTGCTGCATTTAAGTGTGGCCGTTGTCACAGTCAATCATTCTCTATTACAGCTCCTCATTAGGAAGTATGAACCATGTTACTCATGGAACAATCCTTGGTCCCATTATCGTTCAATCTGCTTAATGCTCTAGAGAGGTTCTTGGACTCAACATAAGTGATCCATGGTGGATATTTTGTTAGTTTCTAGTATTTTGTGAGGCACTTTGACATTTCATCAGTGCTTATACAATAAGATGTGTTATATAATCTTTCAGTTGTTTCCCTTCAGGATACTAATAAACACAGAAAGACACACAAACATTTCCTTCACACGACAATAGCACTCTTCGACTTTCAGAACACAGTGACCCAAATGACAAGCGCTGGCTGCCTCTGAGTCTGCTCACCATTCAATCAGCCTGTCTCTGATTATTGAGTGGTGGGCGTGCTCCATCTTTTGTCTATGGTGGTTGGAAATACAGATCCTTGATGAGGCAAAGCATGAGGTAAACTTTTTGGAGTGTTTATAAAGGGGCTATAGGGGACTTATGGGGGCTTAAGTGTGATTTCCAAAGGATTGGTTTGCTTAATAAATGCAGGCTTGTTGGGTCCTGCTTTTGAGTGACAGAGAGGGAATGCTGGTTGGCAGCGAGAGAAACACATTAATGCATGTATGCACAAACAAATGCATGCACATACCTCGCGGGCGCACTCGTTGTGGTGAGGTGAAACCTGCAGCAACGTTTCAGGAGCGCGCCTCGTCTGATGGGCCTGCTTGTAAAATCCAAGAACAGATCAGTGGAAACTGCACTGGCGTGCTCACACTCCCACACACAAACACACACACAGGCATACACATCTGTAAAGTATCACGGCCCCCCATCCACCAGGGAACTATCGCTGGGCTCTTAAAAAACAGACAGCAATCATCATCTGAGAGAATGAAAAGCAGCAGAGCGTGTAAAGAGGAATAGGAAAATACCACAGAATTAGATCTTACTCGCTGCAACTATTGGTTACAACCCAAGATGGATCGGGGGTTTAGTTTTGTTTGTTCCAAATCTATAGGAACACCAAAATGTGTCAGTGAGAGTGTTTCAGTTCATTCATTGTCGGCCACAAGCAGGAGTGCTGTGACTATTTCATTTAAATTAGTTTTTCCTACCGCACAGTGGGGAAAAAAGACAGTGTAATTAGCCCCTCAGAGCTTTCTTCCTTTTCTCACTGAGCACCAGGGGGACATAAAGATGTCACTGAATATGATAAGATGTAAAATAATGTGCTAAATAGGTTTTTGTGTTCCTATTTTATTCATAGTAGTTAATTCAAATTGAAGATATTTTGTATTTCTCTAAAGAAATAAATCCTTGCACAATCTTTGAGACATCAGCTGCACCAGTTTCTGGAGGTAAAGCCCCATTCATTTTCTCCATTCGCAATGTTAACTGACAGTTTGAGCTCTTTCATTTTTATGGGATGGGGATGTAACACTTCTCATCAGATCATCAGAACAACGGATGAATGTGTATGATATTATCTATGATTAAAAGTTGAAAGTACAAGTGTATGTACATGGAAATATAAGGTGAGAGGTCAACTACAACTCGTATACCAACATCTGGCTTGTGTCTTTATGCGAATGGGCACAATTGGCATTCACTCGCGCATTGAGTGATTCTGCAGTAGTCATGGAGGTTTACTGGCTCCAGCACAATACTATTACATGTGTAGAAAGTAAGTATGTTGGCATGCATATACTTTCCAACAACATCATTCAGTCAGTGTCGTTATATTGTCAGAGGCCTTCATGTCACGACCCTGAGCCTCGTCAGTTCAGAAAATCGTCACAGAGATGAGAAAAGAAAAAAGGCGTCTCACTCCTTATCACTCCTGGATGTAGTCTGGCGATTGACTGCTTTCTACTGTGCCCTGTTGTTGGCGTGTTCGTAATGGTAAATGTGACAAACAAGGAAAACAAACAGAAAGGCAAACTCGTCTCCTGACAATGGGAAAGGAGCTGATTGTTTATTCTCAGCAGGTTTACCTGCAATCAAAAAACCTGCATATACTCACTAATTTTGGTGCAGAAATTATATTACAGTGCATTTCAGTCAGAAACATCCAATTTATTTTTGTAGTATGGGTCAAGTTTGGATGAAGTCAGCAACTCTGGTGCTGTGTTTTGTTCACACACAACAATGCATAACAGCTCACGACTCACACTGAGTGCACATATGCAGCATATGTCCTGAAGAATATTGATTGTTTTTCCCTGTTTTATTCATGTTACTAATGACTGTGAGTTGAGCACTCAGAGCTGCTACACACAGATGACATACACTTAATACTGTACCTGTACTGTGTAGACTAAAGCAGCTGCTGCTCTGCTAATATGCTGCTTTCATCCACGCAGACTGTGTGTGCTCCCACTTTCCATCTCTAAACCCTAAATATATGTGAGAAAATCAAATGTACAATTTAGATATCAAGGTTTGAGAAGACGAAATGGTGGTTCTCTCACAACTGAACCCTTAAAATATGTCAAACACACATTTAACACATACTGAGAGAGAGAGAGAGTGTGTGTGCTTGCGTGCATGCATGTGGTTAGATTTTGTGGTCCACTGAGTACACATAACTCAAAAAACACACTCGCGCTTGGCACAAAAGACTTCAGGACAGCTGTGATTGGCTGCAACAGGGCACACTGATCCACATCAAATCCCTATAGAGAGAGAGAGAGAAAGAGAGAGAGAGAGAGAGAGAAAGAGAGAGAGCGAGAGAGAGAAACAGATAGAGAGAGAGAAATTGATGGAAAGAACAAGAAACAGAGATGAGAGTGACGGACGAAGAGAAGATTCAGCCAGATTGAGAGCATTCCTGCTTTTATTGTATATGATGCAAGCTACTCGCCTCTTTAGCCCATTGACCTTTTGTACGATACTCAGGGAACGAACACAGATACACACACACACACACACACACAACCTCACGTACACAGACACACGCACATACACACACATTTCCTCCTTGATCCCTCATTTTGCAGACATCTCTCAGCTGGTCTGGACTACAACCAACACCACTGACTCTTAAAGTAAACACACTGCGTAGATATTTCAATCTTATCACCGTCCGCTCTCTTCCATTCAACCCCGCCGCCCAACACACACAAACACACACACACGCACCATCCAAACATCACCCTCCCTCTCTCCCTCCCTCCCCCGTTGATACCTCCTTTTTACAGTGTGCCTCGGAGTGTTTCACAGAACGGGTTCAGCCCTTGTGTGATTTATGAGGCCTTGGGTTGTGGCAGAGCAACCATACCACATTTTCTCCTTTCCAGAACCAAGTGTTGGACATTTAGACATAATACTGATGCGGACTGAGCTGACCCATCGCTATTAACAATGAAAGACATAGTTTAAGGCCAGTGAAGTAAAATTACATTGGTAATCGGCCTATTATGGCCTAAATTATTCTTAATGTTAGATTTAGGCTACATGATGAGGCATACTGGGTAATTTTGTTGCTCTGAATGTATGTGTCACTGGCTGAATCTTCCCCCAACATCGCTTGGTTAACCTGCGTGGTGACGTCCAGTGCATTTGTTGTGGTAAGTGAGTGAGTGAGTGTGTGTGAGAGAAGTACAGAGTACAGAAAAGTGCTGTCAGGGGTATTTAAGTTACTTCAGTCTGCCATAAAGTGTCTGGATAAACTCAGGTCGCAGCATAATCAGTACTGAAAGGCTGTGTGTTGCGTTTGCAGTCACAGGAGAGAAAGAAAAAGTCCCTGTTCATGCAACGTTACTCTGCGGTGTATTCCTGCTTTCTCAACAGCAGAATCAGCCCAGATTATGAAAAGCCAGCTACCATCTACAAGCCAGTCTGAAGTTCAAGTTGCATTAAATCAAACAGCTGATCAGTTAACTTGTCCTCAATGTATGAACTGAACTTATGTTTCACTTGCTGAAGACTAGAGACTGAAGGCTATAGGGGAACACTGCAAATGTCTGCTGATGTTTATGGAGCGCAGACGAGGACATTGGACAAACATTGGACCTAAACAAGACTCAATAATAATCTTGCTTTGTGGATGTATATAAACATCTGTTTGCCTTCAAATGTATGAGGTCATAAAGAGGCCAAAATAAAAGCATTGTATGCAGCTTTAAATATGATGAGTTGATTACATTTTCTGCTGACTCGTCCAGCTACTTCCTGTCCCGAACAGTATGTATACCATGTATACAAATTCAGGACCACATTTACTTTGTCTTTGTCTGACCCCTCCATGGCGAGTTCAACCACTTACCTTCTGTAAATGGGCCGGAGAGTATCTGACCCGAAATCCACTCAACATTATTAACATTTTAAACCGTCTGCTAATGACCTACAAACTTTTGTAACGGCAGACTAAATGTCTTGTTTCAAAATGAGACACTCAAGGGGAAGTTTACTCACCTTCATTTGTCACTCAGAATAAAAACTTTCTGGCATGCAAGGATAAATAATCATGTTCCAGCTCTGTCCAGCCATTATTTCAATTGTTTATACAATGTAGTTTGAGCTTGTCATCTATCAACCCGTTCGTTCTCGCATCTTGCCAAGATTCCACTGAGAGAGTTGCATCACCTACTGACCAGCTGTGTTGTAAGTGATACTGAAGGAACATTCAGTGAACAGACATCTGAGTTTGAGCTTTAAAATCACATTGCATCAGCTCAGAAAAATGAAGACTTGTGCCAATATGGAGATTTTCATAAAACACTGAAAACCAAAGATATTTGCCTGTAATGTTTCAATAAAATGTTACACTATCCATGTAACATGGATCACATGTGTCAGATTGGGGTATCACTCTGATTATGAAAGGAATAGTTTGATATTTTTTCATTAAATATGAAGCTAGGGACAGAAAATGGTTAGCCTAGCTCAGTTTAGGACTGATAGCAGGAAGAAAAAAATAGCCAGTCGCTGCTGTGTTACCATGGTAGCTGTCGGCAATACACAGTCTGCTGATTTTAGGCTTCAGTTTATGTACAGATTTAACAGATGAGATATAAATCATTAGTTAATGAGTCTTAAAATGGCTTGTAGGTGGATCTTTTTTTAATTTGTTTTGACTTTGGACAGTCAGACTAGTGACTTCCTTCTATTTCTAGTCTTTATGCGAAGCTCATAGGCTGCAAATATGCAAGTGGTATCACACCTCTCATATATTATGAAGTACTATATCACCCACAATATTACATTATTCCTTTAGCGGTTGAGCTCATGCAACCACTTCAGATGGGGTGTGCGCTAATGCTTTTAGCTCAACAGCTACAGTAAAGATTGGGACTAATTAAAAGGTGTAAATAACATATTTTCAAACCAATTTGGGATCAACAAGTCCCCAGGAACTTCAGTTGCTTAGGAGAATGCTGCAACATTGTTTTGCTGTGAAGCTCCAGAAATGTTTCGTGGACCATGAAACATAGATTCAGAGCAACAAACTTTGAATAGATTTTACATTTTGAAGGAATTTCTCTTCTATCCATATTCTGATTAACAACTATAACGTCCAGCAATCTGAAAGCACTGTCTTTGGTGTCTGTAAGAGAAGCCCAAACCTTCCCCCCTTCCAATATGGAGCTCTATCTCACCCACATAATTAGGGTCAGATCTTATCATCACCTCCCTCTTTCTTACCTTCTCCCCCCTCCCTCACAATCACTCCAGCTCTCTTTCATCTCCACCAAAAGAATGCTTGTTTATCTCTCTGCAGATAGGGCAGGAACAAAGATGCTTTTTGTGGTTATGTTTATGTGTGTGACGGGAGAGAGAGTGCACACGCATGAACGCATGAATGGAGTTAAAAAATAGCATATGAAAGCAAAACGTGTGTGCTAGTTGGTGGGCGAAGGAGCCTGTTTTGAACAAAATGTGTGTTGGAGATATTATGAAAAAGGAAAAATAACGGACTAATGTGCACATGCATGCACACACCGACATATGTTTCCATGGACTTATTCTGACGGGCTTAGATTTCAGGAATCATTCCATCATCTCCTCTGTGAAAAACGAAAAATATTTAGATATAAAGACTCTATTAAAGGCCCAGGGGGCGAGTTAGTGAGTGATATAAAGCGAGACGGAGGGAAAGTGAGAGAGAGCCACTGTCGGTTATGTGTGTGCCTTTTACTGCAGCTGTCAGATGCTCATTTACATGCGCTGTTTACTCAATAAACTACAGGAAAACAGCACTAAGTTATGTTTTTCATGTGGGGACCTAATTTGTGTGTGTGTGTTTCTGTGTGTGTGTGGCCCCTCACAACACTGTCACTGTAGAGGCTCGGACAGTGAGTTATCAATCTGTATACTATGGTTTGAAAAGACAGCCTCTATATGAGAATGTGAACACATGAAAGAAAACACCCGCATTCCTGAATTCATCATTTAAGCTACAACCACAGAATATGCTGTATGGGAAGAATTGCACATTTTTGGAGGAGGGGTATTGTGTATGCAGGGCACGAGCCAATCAAATCACCTCAAACCTCCAGGAATGGTAAAGACCAATCGTATGTGATCTCCATTCCTCCACCCTTCCTGTGTGTGCTTTTGTGTGTGTGTGTGTGTATGAAATCTGGATATCAGGTAGGCTCTGCAGCTCCCATGCGGAGGGGAGGTGGGCTGGATGTTTGGATGGAGGGAGTGCTGATGGAGGAGAGACTGAAGGAGGCGATGGGTGGAGGATTCAGGGGGGTTGCAGAAGAAAAATAAGAAACAGCTGTTTGTACTAAGTTGTTGGCTTCTTGTCAAATGGGGGGGGAGAGGAGGAGAGATGGCGTCACTGAGCACACAGTTGCATGGACTGAATGGATTGTAGCGCAGAAGTAATGCACGACTGCAAGTCTTGATATTTATTGTATTTTCATGCGTATGTTACTTTTAGTTCTAGTTCTTAAAACCAGCCTGGTCGCCAGATTAAAATGTTGGAATTTGTACATTAGACACAAGCAACGTGTAGTTAGACTTTCAAAATAATGTTTGCTGAAAAACAGTGCTATGACATTTTGGACTGTTATTAATGTTGTGAAACGGTCGCGGTTCGGTTTTGGCCGCTTTTGGTTTAGGCTTCAAAACTACTCGGTCAGGTTAAGTCCAGGGATTGACCCATCCAACCACCCTGACCATCCTCCAACTTGGACTTTGCTTGCTCTTTATACTACTCCACTAGAGGCCGATTTCAGAAGTGACAGGCTGCTTTATTTTTGACGCGTTGGGAGTAGGAACAGCTTGCACATTGAGATTACATGGATACGAGCTGACTTTTATGTGAGAAAGAGGGCTGTTGGTTCTGGTGTGTTGCTGGGCGAGATGGCTGCCAAGCTAAAGACCACCGTTTGAGATGGTGTTTCAACATTTGTAAGAGTGAAACCACTGGATATTTTTACGAGACTTCAGGTCATTTTCCAGCCATGTTTGTGGTGACAGGACCAGGTATTTCCAGTGAAAATATGACATTTTCATAACCCAAACCAAATGGTGTTCCTGCCTAAACCTAACCATACCGCAAGCTCAGCACTACTGGACACAAATGGAAAGTTTTAACATATCAAATATTAAGACGTTAATATTTGGTTTTGGCTTTGGTTTGCAGGAATGTACAACGTTTATTCTGGCGATTGGGTTGTTTTAAACACGCTTCATTTTCTTCTGCTCCATTCCTAATAGTTTTGTATCTTATGACCACTGGCTGCCCCAGCCACCCAGGACCCTCTTGGGGATCATAACATTTTAAGATCACATGATGTTATGCCTCCCAATTGTACTGTTGTAACTTTTCCTCTGGAAAGCCTTGCGTTCAAAGATTCAGGCCTCCACCCAGCCATTAAACTCCCTCCCTGGGTTGGCCCTGTGGGAGTCCCATATCACTGGACCTCTGGATGGGGATGGGGCCAGGTGAGCTAGAGGTTACTGGAGTCAGTCACAGGCTTGTTGGTGCTCATCCCTGGAAAACAAGCACTTTATACTCACAAAATGTGTACGACTTAGAGGAGATTACTTAAGTTGAATTGAAGTGCCTGACATTTGGTAAATTTTAGTGTTGATTAGAATAAAAGCGTTTCTTTTCCATCAGATGAGCCTCTTCCAGCAACATTGCTACAACCTGATGTTGGACATTCTTGCAGCAGATCTCCCAGATCTCAGCAAATACTTTATGAGTAAAATGTTAACATTACTGACAGGGACGATGGCCAAAACTATTAAAATCAGACCCAAAAGAGTTACTGGCCAGTCGCCAGTAAGAAGGCCAACATTGGTTGACGTCAAGCTCATACATCAGTCTGACCCTGACTCTACTACTCAGCCCTTTGCTGTGGGTGTGAACATGTGTGACTTTATAACACCAAATATTCGATATTCCCTTTCTGAGGTTATTTAATTTGATTAATTTTAGACGGCTGAAGGCTCCAAACCCTAATTTCCAATGGAAAAAAGTCATTAATCACGCAGCTGTGTAGCTGTGAATCAAAGATACATGTTTCACACTCCATGAATCATTTTGTGAGTCCGTTGGGGATCATGAACCCCAGATCGAGAACGGCGGTGTTAGTGGATGGAGGAAGTAACTGAAGGATGGAGAAAATAAATGACTGTGCTGCGAGGTTCTTGGATTCAGAGCAGGGACACAGAATTGTGGAGGGACCCCTCACCCCTCACAAATCACAGAGGAGTGTGAGTTTGGTCCATTAGCGGTCAGTTTGTTGCCATAACTCAGGGTTCAGTGTGTACATCCCCCCTGCTCCCACCCCTTACTTTTACTCCTCAACACCCCCGCACCGTGCCCCGGCAGCCCTCCTCAATCTGCCCCACATTCAACCCTATAATTTGGGTGAGAGATTCAGCGGCTGTTATTTTTATTGAATTCCCAATAACGTCGCCGAGATTACAGTTAAGTGCAGGCGACTGGAGCTTGCGGCTCTGTTGCGGGAGCCGTTGTGGGGCCAGTGGGATGCTGAGATGGTGCCAAGGTGGGAGGTAGGGAGGTCATTGGCTGGTTTTTACACAGCGCAGGGGAAAACGTAGGGCAACAATCATCACATTTATAGATGGCTCGCTGCTTTCTCTGGGGCCCGGGCAGTCGCTGCCAGGTTTAAAGCCAGCCAGCGGCTACTGGCCACTAATAAAGGGATTTCATCCACAGGGAGGTGAACAGGCGCTCCATGATATACATAAATGTGTGTGTCTGTGTGTGTGTGTATGAGAGAGAGACAGAAAGTGTGTGGAAATGTACATCAGTGTGGCGCATGCATATTCAAGCATGTTAAGTGTATAGATAATTGATTCTGAATGAGACTATCTCTGTGTCCATGCATTGTGTTGAAGCTCTTCACTGCAGCATGACGACACTCATGACTCAAACCTTCGCCATCCAGGGCTTCATGTCCTCTTTTATGAATTTTCACTGAATCACATCGACTAATTTGTTCCGCAACAGTTGTGTTTTTGTTGCCGTCGCTAAGCGACAGCTCTATGATTAGCGATTATGAAAGGAGGCCCTTTTTGGACCTTTCCAAGGCCGACACAGTGACGTCAAAGACAAGGCTGTTTTTCATCCTTCCTCTCAATCAGTAGTGTAGCAAACTTCTGATGTAACACATGTGTGATTGTTATGATTTCAGAACTTGAAGTTCTGTAACGGTGAAATCGCGTTCAAGGACACGGGTCTGATTCAAATGGACGAAAATAGTGTCTTCATGAAAAGTGAGGCCGATTTAATATACTGTAATGCAATCACCCCTGCAAGAACTACTTCTGTATAACTTGGAACTGATCGTTCCCTAAACCCCTCACCAAAAAAAGTAATTGTCCATCATAACTCATGGCAAGAACTTCTGGATTTCTTCACATGTTGAAGCAATGTGCATGAACTTCTACTAAGAGCAATACATTAAGAGCATCGTATATTTTACTGGCCTTTCCAAAACCAAAAACACAAGTGCAAAGACAAACAAATTCATTAAATGGTCAGTAATGTCAGCTTGTCCAGCTAAGCTAGAACCTACAATAGGAACCGAGCATTAAGGTTATAATTATGTAAGAAAAGCATATTCCTGGATTGCATCAGAAATGTTTGCAGCTCTGTCCTGCTCCTCATCACTGGACAAAAATATCAATATGTATCTTTGCTGGGAAGCATCGATAGAGACAGTCTAGCAGGCAGCAGTTAGCACTTATTCCGCCCTATATTTTCGGAGCTGCCTTTGACAGGGGGCCATGCCTTACAAATAAGAAGATCAATGATTTTTTTGAAAACTGATTTTATTGGAAAAATCAAGTATTTCAGGGGCCTCACAGCTGTAAAAAAAAAAAGAGACAAAAAGTAAACAACTTCATGTCTAAGCTCTTTTCACAGGTGGTGTTTCTTGCATATGAAAAGTCGCTTTGACATTTACAACACAGAACAACGTAAGTGCAACAGTGGAAATAAAAACTGCCAGGAGACCAGTCAACAACGTGCCACAGTGCTGCAACACACTCGCTGGTCTGGTGAGTGTCACTTCTCTATTTGAGTGTGACAGAGTGGAGTGAAGTCTGGCCTGCTGTGTGTTTTACCCCTCTGGTCTGAAAGTCTGAACCTCTTGGGTCGCACTATACTTTCTCACGTCTCTCTCTCTCTCACACACACACACGCAGCAGACACACAAACACATGGTGACACACACTCAGGCAGCGGTTGCCCAGTGCTCCCCAGAGAGCAGGTTTGGTTACAGCTTTGCATGAATCGTAGCGGTGACATTGCAGACACTTGACTCCTCTGCTGAGGGTAGTTCAGAGCCCAAATGGCCTCTACCGCCTGCCCACCACATGCCTCAGACCCAGACACAACACTGTTTCTGAGCTGGGTGTAGGTTTAGACTTTTCTCACACTAAATGATGTTATTGCATGTTCAGTTCTCTGTCTCTGTGAGTTCGGCCGTCAGTTCCCAGGACCGCCAGACCACCCTACACACCACAGCTGTCTTTAGTGTATCCTCCTGGATGATCCTCCGGCTAATCCTCCTGTAATGATACTATAATCACTGGAGAGACACCAACATGGTTTTATCCGTCTTACCCCCCATAACCCCCTTAACCCTCTCAAGCCAGGACCCCAAACTGTGAACAAGATAGCCTGAACTTGGGCTGTTACTTACATAACATGGCGAGGAACCACTTTCAACACAAAACTTTCCACTCAGATTTATTTTCATAGAAATTTGGCACATTTATGACATGAATTATGGTTAAAAACATTTTGGTAATTGGATGTTTCCATCTTCTGCAGGAAGGATGGAGGCTTCCACTCGGATAGCTGGAGGGAACGTTGCTATTGTTCTTCGGTGCCAGCTAATTTGACTTCATCTCGTTTCCCGTTCACATGTTGAGAATGGAAACAAAGACGTAGGTGTGGTGATATAACAGAAACATTTTTTTTTTTAATACACTATCAACATTTAAGACGCATTAAACCCACTAATTCCCATCACAATATTTCTATCAATTCAAATAGGCATAATATAAGTATATGTATAACAAGAAGATAAAATTATAGTACAAGATTGAACATGACTGTATCATACCAGCCTTGGGACTCTTGGGAATAGTCACTGAGCCCTTTTTTAGTGTCAGGCTCGAGCAACAGACATGTTAGCATGCATGTGTCAGTTTAGTTTCTGAAGCAATACTGATATACTGTATGCTATACATTGAAGGAATCACTTGGTATTTTGAGGAAATGCTGTTATTTACTCTCTTGGTGAGAGTTAGATGAAAAGAGCAACATGGCTCTCATGTCTGTCCGTTCAATTTGAAGTGAAACTGGACTGACTTCCTTGAATCTTTTAACCTTGAGGTTGCACCGGAAACCAGCAGGGACTTTAATAGACATGAGAGTGTTATCAATCTGCTCCTCTAACTCTTTGTGACCATTGACCAGAAGGCCACCATCAAACAAGAGAGATTTAAATCAGTCGTTGCCCTTTAGTTAAACTTGCAATAGTCAATGAAAGCTTCTATGAAAGCCTTTAGAAACTGTGAGTCTCTCTGTCTGTCTGGATGCTCTTTAAATCATTGTCTAGTGTTACTGTACATTCCTCTTCAGCCTGTGACTGAGAAAAAGAGCAGCTGCCTCACTTTTTTCTTCTCTTTCAGACATTTGAAAAATTGTTTTCCACTGTGTAACTGCTGCTCTTCTCTTCCTGTGCCCCTCCACTGGCCTGCAGTTGTACAACAGCGTGACCTCTGACCCCTACACAGTATGGAGTCTTGTTGACGTAGTGAGCGGATAGGAGCTGGGCCGCAGCCTGTGGCAGCTTCTCAGCAATTGCCAATAAAGCAGCGCTGTGATTTACTCTGGCCATTGCTGCCAAAAATAAGCAGAATAGAGTTAAACTTGTCCTTGGCAAAGAAAGACGTCTGATTCCTGATTGTGCCTCGGCCAAGAACATCTCTCCCCTGCCTCTAGTGTACACAAACACAGACACACACCAGCTCTGTCGCCCCTGATTTGCCGTGTATGTGTGTGCTTGTATAAGTATTCACTCAGCCTCAACATGTGTTGTGGCTCATCAAGCCCGAACATGGAAACTGTGAGTGGCTGCAGATGTTGAGAAGATGAGATTTTTTTGGTTTTAACATGCTTCCTCGCACTCCACTAAGACGCCTCGGCAGACCTTTGTCTTATCCCACAATCACAGGGGCTTAGAGGGGGATCTCATAGTGCACATAGTTCTCACTGTCCATCGCCTCCCATCACTATACAGTGATCCCCTGAGGTTTCTGGCTCCAGACTTTATCCTGCACCTATAGAGAAAGTCACAGGGTGAAATATACAGCAAGAGTCAATTCAGAGCCACATTTGTGATCCGAAGGTCATAAATTGGAATCTTAAATATTTCCTAAAATGTCTGATTTACAGTTTTTTGAGGTGATTCAAAAGTAAGCTGACTCCAAACCTAATTGGGAATGAATAGAGAGGAACCACAATGACGGACAGTTGGGGAGAGCGGAAGAAAGAATTCCTCAAATATGAGTGGGCGACCAGAACGGACAGTACCATCCATTGATAATGCAATTAACAGGCACTCATGCTTTCAGCCATCATGACTAATCCCGAAATGTCACAGCGGCCACTCAGGAATTCAGCCGCAATATCCCCGCGGTAATCGTGACGGCATCCGGATGGGCCTTCGGACGGACCGCTGCGCCGCACAGAGGCTCTTTCACCAGACGAGACGTGTGGGAGAAAAAGCTTGACCTTGGAGACTATACATTAAGCCTGTGGTGTTAGCGATCTCTCACCATTGTCTTCACACTAGCATGGATTCTCACACTCCCCCCACACACACCTGTCTGTGTGCGTCTGGGATTTTGTGTGACGATGGTGCTTTTTCGGGGTCGTGAGGTCGCCCTGTGTGGAAGTGTGTGCGCAAAACCTTTTTATCGACTGAACAGTTGTTGTGTCTGCGGTGTGTGAAATCTCTCCCGTCTCTCCAAAAAATCTTTCTGAGTAAATCATCGAGCAGCTCTCGGGTTTGTATTTCACTCAGCTGCAGCTCCACATTTATTTTGGACGAACCGACCGCAAAGGTTTTGGGGCCAAATATCTGCAAAAATATTCTGTGATACAAGCAGTCATGGGAAGGACGTCGCTGAGGCTCCAGTTTCTTGTCATTTCCTGTTAGCGCTTGCCATGAGAAGCTTATTTAAGATATTATATTTTACTCAGGCAAAGACGCACTATGAAATAACCGAATGGATGACATCAATAAACTGTCTTTCGAAAGCAGACGATGGGTTATTATCCTGCTCTAAAAACATTAGAAGTACCATTAGTCAGATATTGCCAAATTCCAGGACACGCTTCTCTGAGATTCAAGAGTCCAATTCAACTCTTGCATTCAACTGTTTTATTTCGATAGATCCAGGTGCTGATGGAGTTCAACATTACAAGTCCACAGACTATTTGAAAAATATAACTACACTGTAACACTGAAATGGTGTACAGAAAGAGGAAAGCAGCATCGCATCTTGTTTAAGTAGACCCAGATGAACTGATTTTTCACAGCTTATGTGGAATCAGAAGTGACCTCTCAAACTTGTTGACAGCGGAGATGGCTCTAGAGAAGATTGTGAGATAGGCTGTCATGACCACAACAGCACTAGGGACACAGACAGGCAGTAAATGAAAATGAACTAAAACCATGTCCACAATAATGCAAATCAATCTGAAACCATCTGATTTCTACAGTCCGGCTTGGATAAATGGAGAAATGGCCAACACGCTTGTGCTGTGGTTCCCTGAGGATGAGTCCTTACCACGAGAGTGATCCTCTTACTTTTGATCAGGTGAAACTAGGTCAAAGTTGTCATTTCTCCTGTGAAACATCTACTGGATTGATCAGATGGACGTTCATGGTCCCCAGATGATTAATCCCAATGACTTGTATCCCCTGACTTCTTCTCTTGCACCACTGTGAGGTGCATGTTAGCATGCTGTCACATTAAACAAAGCTGGTGAACACGATAAACCCGTTACAAACTAGCATATTAGCTTTGCCATTGTGAGTATGTTGGCATGCTGATGTTAGCATTTAGCGTACGGCACCACTGTGCCGAAGTGCAGCCTCACAGAGACGCTCATGTGGCTTCAGCCTTCTAATCTTGTGCCATTTAGGAACGTAAAAGGCTGTTTAGCTTCTTCCTTTCAAAGATTAGTAGAGTTTGAGCCCTTAGCTGGCCATCAGCTGTAGTTTGCTGTATGTATATGTTCAACTTTTAACAAAGAAAGACTGAAAGAACATGACCTGATGTGCCCTTATGTTATGCGTAACATAGAGTACACTCTTCTGGCAAACACCACAGAAGCTCTACAGCTGAGACGAACAGGTGTGAGAACTCTTGGCTTGTCTCTTGCTGTTGGTAAAGGGAGGACGAAGAATGTGAATCAGGCTCAATTATGATTTTATGTGGTCAGCACTGATGAAGATGTCGATGATGCTGATGACAGTGGTGATCGATCTTACATTTCTTGTTTTCAGCGCCTTACATCAGCGACTGGCTTACATATTTATGTAATGTCAGTGTTACTCCTCACTGCCAGATCAGTTCCCCATTTGGACAAATAAAAAAGTTGAAACTTCAACATAAAAAACACACCTCTCATTAGTCTTTCACTCTTCCGATCACTCCTTCCCTCCTCTACTCGTCCCATAACTCCCTCCTCCTTTCCACTGAGGACCCAGAGCCCTTATGCAACCCAATCAGGACCCTATTTAGGGAAATCAAGTTAAATAAACTGTGATGTGAACCGAATCCAAATAGAGACTCTTATATAAGAATGAGGTTGCTTCATAGACGAATGGCTCTTGGAATGAACATGGATTCCCAAGGCCTGTATTTATTTTCATTACCATCGGAATAGCTTTGCCTGTTTGCCGGATGAGGACCGAAAGTAAATGAGAAAGAAATTCATCCCCCATTAATCCCACGGTTTGAACATGCATCTAAGTGATTGATTTTTTTTAATAATCAGCACTCAGTGAATCAACAGTATTCTGGTTTGATTAGCTCGGGGCTATTGAAAGCTTGTAGTTGCATGCGCAGGTTTACGTGTGTGTTGGGTTATCTGTGTGTTACTGGATCACATGCCTCGTCTTCTTTCCGTCCCGGCACGTCGGGATCACACCTGCAAACCGCCAACAGAAACTGCCTTCATCTCTCCCTCTGTTGACTCTGGATGTGATGCATCATCGTGTTCCGACAGGAGACAACGCTGATAATCCCTGAGAAATAAAATTGTTAGGGGAGTGCTGCATGATTTGGATCGGGGGTTTTTTTTACACGAGGCTGTGATACATGATTCTGTCAACACACACGACACACATAAGTTTACGCAGGAAGAATTAGAAGTGCAAACAGCACAGCGTGGAGAGAAATAGAGTTTGTTTTGAAGATGAGATGAAACTTTAATGATCCTGCAGGGGGAAACTGGGCGGCTGCAGTGGTGACATACTGTAGTGTAATTTCATCAAAGGGAGAAAGGAATATGGTAAACATGGGGTCTATAACATGGAAATATGAGCCATTGAAAGGATGTGTCAAAATGTCTGTCTAACACAGCTGTGAAGGTTTACTTTCAGAATAGGGGGCAACACAATGAGGCCAATACATTACCAAATTAGACATTATAGTGAAACTTTTTGGAGACAACCCAACCGACAACCCAACCGCCATAATAAATGATAGCTAAGTGGCATAGCTTCCTCCAAGCGCCACCAATCAGATGGTAAGGCCAGCCTCTATTAGGCCTTTTCATAAATGCCCTTCAACCACAACATCTCCCTGTAGAGTCTAAGTGCCAAAGACTTTCTGACAAGAAAACACATCATCTGCTGTAAAAATCATTATCTTTACTGCATCACTCGTTTCTCCTGATTGAACAGGCACTAAACAACCCATAATCTGAAGCTTCCCATAACCTGAACATTTAAGAACATGTATGTTACATCCAGTTTTGGGTATAAAATAAAAAGATGATCCTGCTTTACATATACATAGACTATGGCAAATATGACATCGAGACAAATGTTGCTATTTTATGCTGTGGTTGGCAGGCGTGTGAACCTGTGAACCTGTGAAAAAGTGCCACAATGATTTTGAAGGACTGAAGGATGCACCAGTAGCTGCCTGTCCTGCTCTCTCACTGTCCCATACCGTCAGACCAATGGAGATACACATGAAAATACCAATACTAGCTGAACGTTACTGAGAATTTTACTTAAATGAGTTGCATATTTCTCAAGACTGTGCAAACAATCTTACAATGTTGGACATTCTGCATCAAGAATATCGTCCGTGTATTGAAACGCATTTCCTTGCACTGCTAAACACACGCTGTGCATTAATGCATTGCTGTGTTTTCCATGTTGCAAATGAGCTGTTGCATTCCTTTCTTCCAAGAGCACCTGGAACTTGGATTTAGTACCACCTCCAGAGCAATGCTGACATTTAGGTTCTGGGACGCATCCCACAGCTGGTGGAGTACCAAAAAACTATGCTTAAGTTAAGAGTTGGTAGGTTCCTGTGGTGGAAAAGTGGCCTGAGATTGCTGCTGCTGGCAATGGTAACATCTGAAGGTGAGCCAGTTGAGTACATCCACATTTCAGACCTTTGGATTTGGGCACCTGGACAGTCCGAGGACACAGTTTAAAGGGTGTACATTTTATTGAGAGAATCAAATTCTTTTTATGCATGTTTGTACGATTTAAAAACTGATATCACTTCCCGTCGTTAAGCACTTGGCCTGCTCTGTTCACTGTGTCGGGCTAAACATTGACATTGGCTGTGGAGTGAGTAGCTGGAAAGGGAGCTTACCATTTCCCAAACTCAGACTTAACTCTGCCCTACTTTCCGTCTGACTCGCTGAGAATGAAGGGGAACAGAGAAGGAGTACATGAAAGGAGAAGAACAGTGAGGATGATGATAATGAGAAAGAACAGTGGGGGGGGGGTATCCATCTCTTGGGGGAAGACAAGACTTCATACACATCTCACTGACACCTCATTTCAGCCTCTGTTCGAGTCGTTCGGTAAGCTCGCTCTCTAGAAATGAGGCCTCGTTCCCAAACAAACATGGCTGAATGACCATCGTCCACCTCTGCCTCGAACATGAGACGCAGGTGTTGCTCTTTCATCCCGGCTGACTGGTATAACTGTTATCTTTGTATATAAATATCAAGATATACTGATGCACTGTTTTGATCTATTATGCAGGAATAGCTTCACGGGAGCATTAAGTGTTCAGGCTGTGTTTATCTGTAATGTAAGCATGACAACGCTACAGACGGCCTTTGCCATAGCCAGGACAAAAACATCCATCATCCTTTCCTCTCACTGCTTCCATCCCTTGCTCTGTGGCCAGGCTGCTTCCTGTAGCTGAGCTCAGCACTGATACCGTCCCTCTGCCCCGACCTTTGCCCTAATGTAGCGGATAAGGAAGTGTCAGTGGGAACCGGCAGGGTCAGGTTGGGTCTCAGTCCTGGGATCCTGGTTCCTGGCTGCTCTGCAGGCCCTCCCTGTATCGAGCCCTCCACATGTGTTTCCTGTTGTTTTTCAGACTAGCATTGCTGCGCCGGCCCACCGTACCAGAGCAGGGGCCTTTTCCTGAGGCTTTGTTTGGCCTGGCCTCTGGGAATGGCTTAAATTTAGGTGTGTGTGACAGAATACCCTCCGACCCCCTCAGTCACCATGTGTGCCACAGTCAATACAGTTGAGTCTCGTAAAGACTGGCCTCCCCTTTTTTTTCTACGCCCCTCGCCTCCCCTTTCTGTCCATATTTATAACCTGAGAGGAGCAGATCAGGTCTTTGCTCAACTGTAAGGAAGTGGGGGAGAGGGAGAGGGAGAGGAGTGTGTGTAGTACAACCCCCATTCAAAAGAAGCTGGGATGCTGGGTACGTCATAAATAAATCAGAATGATAATATGCTCGTCCTTTTTGACATGCACTCCATTGAAAACAGTACAAAGTCAATTTATTTCATGTTTTAACTCAGCTTCATAGATTTGTGTAAATATCTGCTCTGGAAGTGCACAGTGGCATAAACTGCTCCACCCGTTACTTTTAGACAGTTATGAGACATGGATGGTACAAATACCTCTCTTCTACTAGTGTTGCTCTACTTAGCACTGCCTTGGACGTACAGGTCAACTTTTCTGTGCCACTCTCTGATCTGATTGGGCCTGAATTCTGTCTCTGATATTGACTTCTGTCCAGTTTCAAACAGGTGAGAAGTCCAATTTCTCTCACTTGCACTGTACGGACACTATATTTAAGTATATTGTCCAGCAGTTTTGAATGAAAATAATAGATAAGGACTTTAAGTGCATCTTGTTTACACGGGTGAGTAAAGCTTTTGCAGCTTGTCCCACTTCAAGAGACAGTCAGTGTGACAACACTGCAGCTCTGGAATATTAACCAGTGGAAATTGCACTTCTATTTTTACCTAATTATCTCCAGCAGAGTGCGAGGCCTGGCAGCGCCGCCTCTGATTTTTCCGTAAAGGGTGGGAGTATGTGGAGACTTTATTAGAAGCAGCCTCTGCTGTTTCGGAGCTCATCTGCTCTCTCTCAGGCTCTCGCTCCTCTTGGGACTCTTCCTGAGGGAGAGATGTTTTGTTCGCGGCCTTTTTAATTGAAAAGACACCAAAACCCGAACCGCCCCCGTACCCGGGAGAACACGGCTCTCTCACATTTCTAGGATCTCAGGAGGCCCCTCGGTGTTGCCCCCCGAATGTTTTCCATCAAGGAACCGGCACGCTAATTTACAGTGTGGTGAGAAAAAGTGGCGGCTCAGCAATTCCCCCCCGCTACCCCTCCTCCTCCTCCTCTCGCCGACCGCCATCGCCACCCCTCCTTCTCCTGCTTCACTTCTCTTTCTCCTCCTCTTTACTGACACAGCAGTACTGTGCCAGTGTGTGACATCACAGCCTCATCTCCAGAGCACGCCAAAACATTCCCATCAATAGAGGAGGGAAGGGAGAATGGTTTCCATATGGGGCACACACACACCCCCACCCCCACCCCCCCTTTTACCTCCTTCTCCTTTTCCACGGAGGCGGAGGTCGATGGGCATGATGGGAGGACAAGGAGAAGGAGAAACAGGAGAATTGGCAGTTTATCTGTCCGAGTGAAATCTGAAATGCGGCTTTCATCTTTAGCTGGCGCGGGGTGTTTGCCCACAGCCAAGCCTGCTCTCCCAAATCTATCATTTTATCGTCTCTGTGTAGACAGGAAAGACTGCTCATCAGCTCTCTTTCTCTCTCGCTCGGTGATTGAGGAAATGGTAACTGGATCTCGGTGCTGGGCTGCTCTCCTTCCAGCCGCCACAGGTTTGGCTTGGCTGCGGGCCAGCCAGCTGCCTGACACTCCATAGCATGGGAACATCCTGCCTCCCTGGCCTGACTGCAGCACCAGCTCTCTTACCAACCAGGACACACACACAGACACACACACGCAAATCATTTATTTATTTGTGTCCGCATCACTGCAAGAAATACATAAACAGTCAGGATGCATTTTTGAAGAAGCAGTGTTTCCATATGGAGCTGATTTGAGCTCACACACACACATGCACGCACACACACACACACACACACACTGAGAGGCAGGTTGTCACATATAAGTAGTGGTGCAGCAGAGTGTGTGTAGCTGACTGTACTCCAGTGGAGTGGAGAGAATAGAGGCCTGCACAAAGAGATTAATGAATGTCTGCCCTTTGTTCTCTTTCAGTCCAGGGGGTTTATGGCCCTAAAGTTCCCCTTAAATCTCTCACAAACACACACACACACACACACATGCACAAATGCATGCACACTCGCTCTGCTCCTTTATATCTCAAGCACAAGTCCAAGGCTCCCTCTCTTTCTTCAGGCTTTGATTTATAGGTCCTTAGTCAGGGTGAAAGGCAGCCCACAGATGGAAAAGTGTGTGTTTTTCGTGGGGGAGTGTGTTTGCATGTGTGCGTATCTGTGCATATTTGCACACATGAATTTGCGAGCGCACATGTGTGTGTTTGCGTGCGGCGCGTGCACAAGGAGATCAAGAAAGAGAAGCCCTCTTCAAAGCGGCTCCAAGATGCCATGGAACTGGAGTCTTTGTTTGGCTGCCTTGTTATTTTCCCCATTAATCATAGTTAATGTCTGTCTAATCCTTCCTGCGCTGCCCTGATTGCTGGCCAGGGGGTCATCATCAGCAGACAGAAAAAATAACACAAGAAGAAGAAGGAGATGAGGGAGGAGGAGACAGAGACGAGGGGGCACTCGCCGCTCCTCAACTCCGACCCCGGAGCCATTGTTCTGCTAATTGATCACCGCTGATTGAGTTTGAATATTTCAAGCATTAGATACCGCCGTCCTGATCAAAGAGAAACGCCCTCAATTAATCTGCTGGCGTGCTCAGCGGATTAACACATTCTTGGCCCGCTGTCGGCAAACAATGTAAAGAAAGAAAAGAGAAATGGTAGAGTCGGGAGGAGCTGATGGTGGCGGTGGTGGCGGTGGTGGTGGGGTGAAGCAGCAGGTGACCCAAGCGAGTTGGAGGAGTAGGCCGCTCCAGCAATCAAGAGGGCTTAGCTGTATTTTCTTCCCTCAATGAACTCCTTGTCCCAGAGAGAGAGTGTGTGTGTATGAGGGGGGTGGAAATATGGACTTTTTTAAACATCAATATTGTTCCATTGGATTTCTACATGGAAAATGTGTAAGGCCCATACATGATGATTTTTCCCAGGATGTGTAGCAAAGCTCGAGCCAGGTTGTGTGTGCCAAAGCTGAGTTCCCAGGCAGGAACATGAAGGCCATCTAATTTAGTGTTTAATCAGGTAGAAAAATAAAGTGGAAAAAAAGGCTGGAGTGTGTGCGCACCTGCTTGGCTGCTCTGCCTGTGTGTGTGTGTGTGTGTGTGTGTGTGTGTGTGTGTTTGTTTGTAATGGTTACGTTTGTGTGTTCACATTAATTCTTAATAAGTTCAGTTAATTAGTTTTTGCACATGCACAGTTGCCAGCATAAACTAATCCACCATATTCACACGGCAGCCATTTTTCTCTGATGTCATGCTCAGGGTGGGAAATTCAAATGGTGGGATCATGTTATGCAGCTGTGTTCCAGTTGCGTGTCATATAAACGTAGGGAGCCTGACAAATTGTCATCATTTCACCGCTTCTGGATAGATCGGCAACTGAAAAGACAATGGATGGTGAAAATGTGGAGAGAAACAGGCCACAGAAAGCAGTGAAATGATCAAGATTCCCTTCGTTTATACAATTGTATACAACCTGAAACACAGCAGGGCCACATTTGTGCCTCCCACTCGGAGCGTGCTGTCAGAGGAAAATGGTCGCCAAGTGAATATGGCCCATGAAGGTTCTAATGTTCAGTTTTCGGTGAAACTGTTTTTCGAGAGTTGTTTATTTCTACTATATGGTCATTTTGGAGGCTGCAGTTTGTGGTGCTTTTGGATTATACTGGGTCACACTGAACATTATAATCGTAGAGAAGGTGGTCACGGTGAGTTGATCTTTGGGCAATCAAGAGGTTCAGCTGTCACACAAACATAAACAGACACATCCTCCAGTACACATGATTGGTGCGTCTGGTCCTGGCTAGCTCACAGCTTACATCTGTACAGTTGATACATGACCATTATGGGACCATAAACATTCACGGCAAAAACAATCTAGTGGTCAGTTTGTGTGAACAGAGCGTATTCACATGGTGGCCATTTTCCTCTGACATCATGCTCAGGGTGGGAATTAGCTCAAATGTCTTGTCTGTGTTCCAAGTTCCAAGTAAACAGAAAGATCTCACAAATCTATATCGTTTCACCGCTTTTTTATTGATCAGCAACTGAAAAGACAATAGATAGTGAAAATCCAAACGGCCATCGGCTTCCATTAGACAACAACTAATGTCAGCATTCAACCATTTTCTAGCTGACAATTAGATTAATTGTGTTACACAGTCTGATACTGAAGATGTAAATTCATTCTAAAATATCAGCACATATCTTGGACACATTTATTTAGACCTGGTAGTGAAACGCTCTGGATGTAAACAGTAAAGTGAGCTAGGAAGTGGCTGAATGCTACTGTTAGCTAATGGCTTATCAAAATGTTTTACATTGACAAATGGTCCACTGTCCTTCCAGAGTTTCACTATCCATCATCTTGACAGTTGCTGATCGACCGGGAAGTGGTGAAATGATAAATATTTGTCAGATTACCATATGACTTGCAACTTAGATCACAGCGGCATATCATTATCCCAGCATTCAAGCTTCCCACCCTGAGCGTGACATCAGGAGAAAATGGCCGCCATGTAAATATGATCTATGAAATGAGGCGAAAATGTACTTTTCAGTCCAAACATAGTTTTCTAACCTAAGCATTTCATACATTACCCTGTGATTTGAATCATGACACACAGTTACTGTCATAGTGCTTAAAATGGGAGTAAGCAACCACTGCCAGTATCATCTGGCAAGCTCGTTATCTTAAATGGACTTATGTTTAATGACTAATGTCCTTAATGTCTCTCGCAGGAATCATGACCCGGTTACCCAAGATAATCCACAGACCTTGTTTTGTTACGAGCAGTCTCATGCAGGGACTGTTTTCTTTTTGAATCACCGTGCAGAAGGAAGAGTGCATCTACTCATGGATGACAGGTTAGATAGCTAAGCTGACTAAGCCAGCTAACATCACATCTCAGCCAAGGGAGACGGCATTAATGTTTGTCTTGAGTAGCCAAGTTGGGTCAAGAGATGTTGCTGTTGAGTTTTCAAATGTATTTTTTGGCACCAGAAGCTGAGTGCCATCTAGTTCCATTATATTTGAGAGAAGGCAGACACCTCTACAGCCAATATCACCAAAACTCCCACCAAAACAATCTAGATGGATAATAAGCACTACAGGTAAGAGGGAAAATATGTATATTTGCATGACCTGTTCCTTTTAGCTGGTGGAATTGAAGTGAAATAATCTGTTGCTAGCGCCCAGCCACACTCTGTAGCCGGCGATAACAATTGCTCAAGCTGTTTTTTTCATCGTCCTTGATTTTGACCAAAAAAGTACAAATCAGTCCGACTTGACTTGTAGGAGAGATTGTGAATGAAAGCAGGGAGTGAACACGCCGCTCTGTTTGCTTTTTCTTCTCTTTGTGCTGTATTTACTCTTCAACATTTACTGTAAGGGAGGAGGAAGAGGAGGACTAAGAGGAGGTTAATGGGTTTGATATCTGAAGACTGACAGACTCACCCCAGCGTCTGCAAGGGTTTGTTTTGGAACCTGTTCTCAGAATTGTTTGGCAGAAACTGTCTGCAGCTCCGACTCATTAGATCAGGAACAGAAAACGAGCCACTTTAAATCACAGAGTACGATAAATATTAAGGATTTTCATGTTGTTACACCGATGATGACATATTGGCAAATAGCTCATCACAGTGGGATACACAGAGTCCTGGCGTAGTCCATGAGAAACAGGATCTCAAGTACAGTCAGAAACTGGTCAGGACAATTTATTCGACCGTTTACATTTGCCAATAATCAAAGCCGGAGAAAGAATAGAGAGCTACATGCAGTTGTTCCAGTCAAAACAGCTATCCCTTACTTCCTGAAGGTGCTGCCAAACTGCCAAAAATAACAATGATTAATATCTTAAAGTTGACATGAGTTTTGAAATCTTGTGAAAATCTATGGCCTTTAGCTCTGATCTGATGAAACCTATTTAAGTTAATCAACACTGTCATGGAGGTGCTTCATTTCCTATTGAGACTGGGCTAAAAATACATACACTCTGAGTCTGAGATAAGAAAAAGTTCATGAAAATGTTTTACTATGACATCCACCATATGTAAATATAATATGAAGAGCAAGACAGCTTGCAAGAAAATGGCCTGACACAATAACATCGAATGTAAACACAATGCACTCTACAATTAACTTTTAGTACAGAAAGGAAGAAAACGCATGTGAAAGTTAGGTTATGTCATGGAAACCCATTCGTAAACCATTTGATTGCCAATATGCAGTCCTAAGGAAGGATAAGGGTCATCCCAGAATCTAGCAGCGTTAAAGGTCTAGTCCGTAAGATTTATCTAGCAGTCACGCTACAGATTGCCCCCTCATCTCTACTCCCCCTTCACTAAAAATGCAAATAGCGTACCTTGCCTTCTCTAGAGCCAGTATACCTTTCAAACATGTCAACCACATTTTGAAGCATCCATTCAGGCCTTAAAGTGATCCTATTATCCTATCCTACTACTGTGAAAAGCAATATCACCCCAACGTTTGCTAGCATTAGCTCCCATAAGCCACTGGTCATACTACTGGTCATGAGTACATTTTTCTACTTCTATTATCTCTCATTAAAGTCAACTCTGGTGTGCTGTGAAAGCCAGTGCAGTACTACGAGGACAGTGCAGTAATTTGCCCTTGTTTCTTTTTCCTTGTCAGAACTGTGCCTGCAGCTGCAACTAGTATAAAGTCTTCTGAGTGAGGGCCATTACCGTCAGTTTTGTTTATCTTTATTGCTGACTGCTGATCCAAAACAATAACAATTAAACCCACAATATATTCAGCGCATTAGAGGGGATGCTGTGCTCCGGACACAACTGTTTGATCTGATAAGATGGCACAAAACTCCTCCATCACTCATGCAAACTGTCATTTTTTGTATCTCTGCACTTGACTCCAGGTCTGATCTGTTATCCAAACTTTTCTTTCATCGAAAGCATTTTATTTTTTTCCAAAAAAGCTTTCACATGCTCTTCTCTAAACTCAAAGTTCCTG